>NW_026136710.1:2770448-2937948 GCF_905237075.1 Dicentrarchus labrax | reverse complement strand
GAGGAGAAAAAGAAACAGAAGAGAGGTATGGGGTCAAATATTAGTAGGAAAGTTAATTCTAAGGTATTACGGTGTTACACGCACATTCAGATATTATTTCTAGGTGTCAAAGCAAATGTGTTTCCCTTGTTTAAATTATCCACCTGGTGGATTTGGTTACTGCTGGTTAACCAGTAAATACGGTTTTCTACTACAGCCGCTGCTTTGTTAGTCAAAAATGATGCAGTTACATACGACATGAGTAGCTCTCCTAGGCAACGGCGGGGAACAGTCAGAGGAGTCGGTACCTTTTTGTTTAGAAGTCGCCTGCAGCTCGTTCCATAACTCCCCTGCAGTGTTTAAAACTGACCTGCTTTCAACAACAAAAGTCTGAAAATGTTTTATTTTGTCAATGAATGTCAGCGCCGCTTCACAATAAAATCTCCCCTGTGTTATAGTTGAATGGATTTGGGAAATGCAGCAGAAAATGTTGGGTTTGCATTTACCGTATGCAGCTCTGATGGCTGTATGAGAGGAAAAAGTGAGGCTGATATTGAGATGAAATTAAAAGCAGTAACGTTGAATTACATGCTGTTAATCTCTTCTGCGTGTGCAGCCAGTTTCAGTCAAGCACTCACCTGGCAGACTCCCCCTGCCAACAAAGAAGACCAATAGATAGAAACATAAGTACTGAGAATAAATGCTATTGCTGGAAAACACAGATCATAAGTAATATCAAAAACAGGGTTTAATTTTGACTTATTAGAGTAAATCTTTAATAAAATAAGCTAAAGATAAATTGGTTAGTTTTTTGTTGGTGAAACTCCCTCTCTAGTTGTCAGAGGCCTTCTGATTCATATTCACTCAATCAATCAAGATTTTGGACACGAAGCTGTTCTTGTTCTTAGGACGTTAAATATGTTACGTTTTTGATTAATTTAATTACAGTTGCTCGTCTTAAACTCGCCTACAAACGCCTGCGTAAGGAGGCTCCCCAGGTGCTCCATTGACGTTGTGGTTGCACCCACAGTAACGTGGAGCCTCCAGTGGGAACTGTAAGGTGCTCTTATATAAATCCTCATTTACACAAACAGCTTTTTCTTCTCGGGTGATTAAAATGTGGAATTCCTGACTGAAAGAACTCAAACTGGATCCTGACTGGGATCATTTTAAACTGAAACAGTTCCTGAAGAGTAATCAGTTATGAATGATTCTCCTGTTTTATGGTGTTTTCTTATGTACTGTGTCTTTATTTAGTTTTATGTATTTTAAAGGCCCAGGTAGGGACGGGAACTGCAAATTAGCTTCGGCTATAAATGTTGTGTGGCATTTGTTTATGCTACATACTCTGTATGCCGTATACAAATAAACAATAAAATTGTTATAGTGAAATTGCGAGTTTCCTCATGTGGATAAACACTGTATATAAGAGGTTTTGAAAGACTTTATGTTGTGTTTAAGGTGGAAGAGGCCAGATCAGACAGAAAAAGAAGACTGTGCCTCAGAAAGTCACGATAGCAAAAATCCCAAGAGCCAAGAAAAAATACGTCACACGGGTGTGTGGCCTGGCAACTTTCGGTAAGAATTTAATGTTTTAGTACTCTCAACGTTGATTTATTCTCTTTTTCTCTTGATGCTTTTAACATGAAGTCTGTGGTGACTCTTGCAGACATTGAACTTAAAGAGGCTCAGCGATTCTTTGCCCAGAAATTCTCTTGCGGTGCCTCAGTGACAGCAGAGGATGAAATAATCATTCAGGGAGATTTTACAGACGACATAATCGACGTCATTCAAGAGAAGTGGCCTGAGGTGAGTTGTCTGAATCCGTAGATACGTTTGTGTGTCTTATAATACTTCATCTTACCGAGTTATTTCTCCTTTTGTTCATTTACTCGTTCCTCTTTTCCCCTCGACTTCATTCTCACTGGATGAGGCAGTTCAGGCTTTTTAATTAGTAATTTGTTGGAAGCTAGTTCCATCTAAAAAATGTGTGGTAGTTGGCACGAGAGGGGAGAAGGGATTTGGCTCCACGTGTCTCAGATTTGTCTTTATTCTTGTAACATTAAAAAAAATGAAATGAGCAGACTTGTGATAATATCCAACTGCACACCAGCTGTCCTCTTCGTAAAGGCTGAGTGAGACAAATAAAGGGAACAGCACCGGTATATGTGTGCTCAGATGTTATATTTCATGACTAAATACAACAATTAATACCAGTTTGCAGCACAAATGTGTTTTAGGTTGAGGGCAGTGTTAACGCAGAATTAACGTAAATAAGCCGGAAGCTGAATTTGAAAACGACAGATGTGTCCTGATTTTATTAGGTTATAACAGTTGTAGTATATTGAGTTCTCCATATGTTTTATATTGTCAACAAATACCATGAAAAGACCAAAACAACAATGTGTTCTCTTAATGCTTTCAACCGTTTGTGGCTCTCGGGCCCATTGGTTCCTGCCGAAGAGGTGATTCTTTTAAAAATGGGTCATAAGTATAAAGTTTCATCTTTAAAGGCGACTCTTGAGTTTCCTAAAACAGCTGGGTGTTGTAGTTATATAATAATAATAATAATAATAATAATAATAATAATAATAATAATAAAATAATAATTAATAAACAGAAGGAAAGAGTGCATTTATTGGGGACTATTTTCAGTTGTGGATTAATACACATTTGGTGCTCAAGTGAGTATTTGGGGCAGCATTCAGACAAAATCAGTCAGCTTCAGTTACCACGATAATCTCCCAGCTGACTCTTTGTTTGGTTTAGTTCGTGCTTCGACGTCTGTCCGGCTTGCTGTCAGGTGAAAGCGAGAGAGAGAGCGACGGCTTTGGTCGTAGATATTGAATATGAAAGGGGAGCACTGGTAGCGAGACAGCTGCTCAATCGGAGAAATAAAATATTATTTTCTAATTGTTTCACAGCAGTTGCTCTCTAAAGCACAGATACCCCCCCCCCACACACTCACCCCGCCTCACCAGCCTACGGTTAATGGCCACCTCACCTGATTTGGTCTGAATACAGCCTGAGTTGACATAAAGTACAGTATATGTGTTCATGGTAATGAAGGAACACATGTTTTTAAAAGGTTTTGGACAACGTTAGAGCTCTGTGGCACAGAGGAATAACTAATATCAGGTTTTGATACACACAATACTTGACTTTGGTCTTTTCATGGCAGTTGTTGACAGTAATACACCAGTTTTCCAGTCACGGAGGCCTGGACTTAGATTCAAATGACCAAAAATCCTGGAAATAATCTCTTATCCTGGAAGTTTTTAATTGTATTTTAGATCCTGACTTCCCACGAATATTTTGTAAAACAAAATAAATTCCACTTGATTTGAATAAATTCTACTGGTTTTGAACCTCTGACCTTTGGCTGTAATGTTAAGGTCAGAGGAAACTGTTGTAAATCGTATTCAAATCGCCAGAGACCACGGCAGAAAAATGTGCCGTGGTCCCACGTGAAACGCCGGCTACCTACCTGTAATAACCCTGAGACACATGATCATAAACCCTGCAGCGTTAAAAAAGAAGTCAATACTAGGCTTCCCAGTAAATTATTTGACTGTTTGGGAGCAAAAGTTATCCATAAAAACTCCTGGAAAGTGATTTCTTAAAGAGCGGGGAACCCTGACTCTGTCGCTGAGTTGAGTCTCTGTTTGTCTCCTGTTGCAGGTGGACGATGACAGCATCGACGATCTGGGTGAAGTCAAGAAGTGAAGACCAAATATGCACTTTTACTGAAATGGATGTGACCTGTAACAGCGACAACTTGGCCAAATGTACACATTAAGTCATTTTATACCTATTTTATTTACTGTTCATAAAAAGCTGCGGACTCTGCCACTCACTTGGCTTCTTCTTTTGTTTTGTTTTTTTGTTTTTTCTTTAGTTAATAGCTGCTTTCTCTCGTTTGCCAAAGGTGTGGTATGACGTGAATCCCTCCCCAAATGTTCTTCACTCAAGCAAACTGTAGGCTAATAAATTTCAGTCTCCCCCTCGCCTCTACACTCACGTCTTCTTTCCAAGTTTGTTTTTCTTTATGTTCAACAGCTATGTGTCTTTTTTTTTTTTTTTTTAACATATTAAAAAAGGGTTACGATTTGTGGTGGTCACTTTAAATGGCCGCAGGTTACTTGTTTTTCATGCATCCTACTCAATCCCCGTGAGTCAACCTATTCCCCTGCATAATAGTTTTATAATGAGGGTGCACTCCCCAGACGGATAACATTTACAGTTGTTTCCTTGCTCCTCTGGGTCAATACCACTTTCCCCAAAGATAACACACGGTGCCAGATGTTCGCGTCACTTAGGAATTGGCATGTTTGTCTGAGAGTCGTTTGCATGAGCGCAAACAATGATTCCCTACTAAAGAAGTCACATGGTACAGCATATCTATGTTGACACTATATAGAGCAGCAGGCTGGTTGTTTTGCATCACTTGACGGGTCAAAGGATGAATCTCACTCAGTCCGATAAGTGCTGCGCCTTCGAGGCGCCCATCCTGGACCAGGTTTTGCCTCCGATCCTGTTCTTGGAGTTCATACTTGGACTGTCTGGGAATGTTTTCGCCCTGTGGATGTTCATCTTTTACATGGACACGTGGAAGCCCAACTCCGTGTACCTGACTCACCTGGCCGTTGCGGACTCCATTGTGCTGTTCTGCCTACCTTTCAGGGCTGACTACTACAGGCGTGGGAAGAACTGGCTCCACGGCGATGTCCTGTGTCGCATCCTGCTCTTCCTGCTGGCTGCCAACCGTGCGGCGGGGATCTTCTTCCTCACGGCCGTGGCTGTCGACCGTTACCTGAAGATCGTCCACCCTCGGAACAAGATCAACCAAATGGGCCTGGGCTACGCTCTCTTGGTCTCCCTCGGCCTCTGGGGTCTGATTTTTCTCGCAACTGGGTATCTTCTCGCCAACGAGCACTTCTTCTACAATAGCAACCGTACGCAGTGCGAGAGTTTCAACATCTGCATGGGCTTCAGTCCCCTCTCCACCTGGCACAACACTTTCTACGTCATCCAGTTTTTCTTGCCCACCATAATCGTCGCTTTCTGCACCTTCAGAATAACGTGGCAGCTGAGGGGCAGGACTCTGGACAAAAAGGGGAAAATCAAACGCGCCGTTCAGTTTGTGATGGCCGTGGCTTTGATCTTTATTACCTGCTTCTTTCCCAGCACCATATCGCGCATAGCCGTCTGGGTCCTGAAGGCGTGGTATGATGAATGCAGCTACTTCGAAGAGGCCAACTTGGCGTTCTACACGTCGGTGTGTTTCACCTACTTCAACAGTGTCCTCAACCCCGTGGTGTATTATTTCTCGAGCCCCGTCTTCAGTGGCACCTTCAACAAGGTCCTGAATAAGCTGCTGGGAAGGAAGGAGGAAGACACAGATCAGACAGATCCATCTGACAAAGAAATCTCCACCGTTGATAAAAAGGCATAAATCCTTCCTATCAGAGGGATATCCTTAATTTTAAATTGTTACATTAAAGGTAAAGTCTTGGCTACTGATACAACTTCTATTATCTTAGAGTATAACTATTAAAATGTAGAGGTTTGGCTGTGATTGTGAACAAAATGACCCACCTAAGATGGTTAAAATTAGGAGCTTAGAGCTCTGTACTTGTATAAGTACAACTCTTGTGTGCAGTGTTTAATATTATTATGAGTCTTTAACAATCAAATATTCTTCTATTGCAAGACGACCTGGTCTAATATGCACTGCTGATCCTTTTAAAGGTAATAAGTGATGTAATGTGTGTTTATCACTTAATATAATGCTTTGAATTGTCAATCACATCCACTGTGTACAGCATACACGGGTATTCTGCTCACTTAGTGAACTAATATTTACAGTACAAATCAGTTTGACAGCGAGAGGGAAGTTTGGGGCGACTGCAGTGCGGTCAGTAAACGTTCAGCCAACTCACAAACCACACAAAGTGCAAAGTGTCTGACGTTTCCTGTCATACCCGGGGGTAGGAGGGTAGGAGGGTAGGGAGGTAGGAGGGATAGGGGGGTAGAGAGTGTGCAGGTAGTTTCTGTTAACACTGTAAGAGTGAGGTGTTTTTTTCTGTGTGCATATATTTGTGCACATTTCAAATCCCGAGTCTTTTGTTTCCAATAAATAAATTAAACATTAAGATAATCATCATAAATTACACATAACTTTGGAGCCATTCTTCCTCCTGTTTGTTAGACTTTGGGAGTAATGGATTACATGTTAGTGAGCTACGTAATCAGGATACAATTTTTTTTGTTACAATCAAATTACACTCATATTTTTATGCAAAAAAATCTTTACATTTTCTCTATTTTCTTTCCAAAGTTTACATCATCCTTTGCATATTTGGTGTAGAGTTAATCCAAAAGGTAACAGAAAGTAATCACGTTACTTTAATAATGTGTGATACTGTGTATATATATATATATATTTATTTTTTTTGTTGTTGTCATTCTGAGTGCATTAAATGTTATTTTAAATGAATAAATGAAACAGTAAGATAACCACAACAAATTACACATCAACTGTCCTGTGTGTTCTTGTTCTTGTGTGAACTCGCGTTGCATTGTTACACACACACACACGCGTGTGGTGCTCGGATGTACGAGCTTTACGTTCGGTTCCGTGAACGCAGCGTTAGTTCCCGAGGTGACGTCATCGCGTCGGGCTGGGGCTGGAAAAAAAAAAAACACACCACCCCCAGAAACAGAAACATGTAACGGTGCGACGGTACGCTGCTACCTACCCACAGCATCCCTCACTGAGACCCGGTTCAGCACCGGAGACAAAGTAAGCGTCCACAGAAACTCTTTCCGAACACCTGTGTGCTTTTTTTTATTTCACTTTAACGTCCTCTCATTCAGGGCCGTTGAGTTGTCTGTACGTTTAATTACGCTCTCTCGCGAGCTAACCGTTAGCTCGCGCTTCGGCAGTTGGGAGCCGGAGACCGAAGAAACTCCCACAAAGGGAGAAACAACTAGTTCAACGGGCTTATTGTGGTTTATACTTGTGTGGGTAAAGCTGTGTGAAGCCTCAAACGATGAGACAGTGGTGGTCTGAGGGTTGACAGCTCTAGGTGTGCTTGTTGTTGTGGTCTGGCAGCACCGGTGGGGCGGAGGGAGCAGCGCTGAGGTAATGCTTCTCCTCTTACCTGGTGATTGCAGGTGTTTATAATGAGTTATTAGTTATATAATGAGTGTTTATAATGAGTGTTTTTATTGGTTTGTAATCTGGTATCAGCTCCAGTTTTAGGGACACTGTAGCTGTTATTTACCTGTTAGGGCTGGGGGGCCAATTGGGGTCCCTCAGTGGGTTGTAGGTGGTCAAATGTGTGTTTATCACCTGTTTTTGGAAGTTTGGAAGAATATTAACCTTAAAACATAAAAATAAATTTAAAAAAAATCCTCTCAAATTTATTTCATTTGAGTTCACAGATCTAGTTTGGTGTCAGTGTTTCTCTGTGACCCAGAAAGTCACTGAACAACACTTTGTCTCTGCAACAACACGCACCGTAATTAAAGAGTTTCAGTTAGTATCAGTTATATTTCCCTTTATTGATGATACACAATGAATAACATGCTAAATGAGCAAAGATATTGACCGGTAATTTCCAGCTACCTGGATATAAAGCAGAGTTTCAACTTGAAAAACGGGTTAAAAGTCTTTGTTTTTAATAAATTCTGCTTTATGACTGAATAGTTTTTCTTCCTGTTAAACAACCGTCTTGGTTTTTCAAACATGTCAGGTATTTATTTGTTCATAAGATGAGCTGTGACTCAAAATGTAGAGGCACAAACAATATATATATAGATATATATATATATATAGACCACTATTGATCCACTCTTAGTGATAATTTGGTTAAACACAAATTATACAAGTCAAAAAAATCCACATAAAGGCCCTTATTGTTTCAGTTGATAATGTGCTTTAGTGATAAATAGTCTCTAAACAAATGCAAATAATCAAATGACTACAAACCAACTGATGGATCGTTTACATGCAGGGTTTGGACGGGGCAGTTACCTGGGGAGTGATACTGTAAACTATACTGTAACTTAAACAGGGAACCTTTATGATTTTATATATTAAAGTACGGCTGCACATGTGAATACGAGCTGTATAAAGCCTTTTATGGGTTTAAACACAGCATGGTGATGTGTCCTTTGAGTCAGTGTTAGTTGGGACTGAAGTCTTCAAGTTTGAAGGGTTGAGGAGTTAGAAAGAAGTGACCTTATCAGACCTCTGTAGCCTGCTCCTCATTAGCTGTTACTAACATAATATTCTAGTTTCTGTGTCCGCAGTCGGGTTGCTTTGTAGGTTTTTAACGAGGAATAAAAAAAGACGATATCTACTGCGTCGACTTTGATCCTTTTTTAAAAACTGTCCATAGTTATTGGATGCCAGATCAATGGAGCACTCTTACCAGTAGTTGCATGAAGGAGAAGTTACAGTGGCTGAAAAACTATTCTGGGCTACTGTAGAAACATGGCATACTGCGTAGAAGAGCTCCTTCTGTAGATAAAAACGTCTCATTATAAGGTAACAAAAACACAACAGTGCTTATTTTCAGGTGATTATACACTAAATAAAACACACCTATGAATATATTACTACATTTCTGCCAACAGATCCTCCTGAATGTGACACACTGGACCTTTAAGTGTAGGGTGTGTTTGAAACACAGGCTCTACTGTGTGAAACATAATGTGTGTCTTGACCCAGCAGCACTCAGAGTGAATCATCTGTTTTATGAATAGAGTGGGAACAGGGTCAGACCGCCAGGGCCAACACCTACAAAAGAGCAAAGGCATTTGACTTCGTGGCAGAGACTCTGCCTTACACAGTAGAGACTTTTGCACGTGACGTAAGGTTCAGCCGGACATTACATTTATTGCACGAGTGATAATAAACAGCTGGTGATGAACGGTGGGTTGTCACATACAGTAGGAGGATTTAATTACACACAGGGTTGAGTCACTTAACAGCTCTCACAGAGCTGTAGTTATGGGTGGACTCCAGTGGAACAACATTTAATAAAAGTAGTTTTTATTAGTCAGATGGTTGGTAGACACAAAATAAAACAGAAACTGTTTATTTTTTTGAGCCAAAGAGCCATAAAATTCTCAGTTTTGGACACCACAGATATCTGAAGACATCGCCATGGCCTTTAGGAAACTAAAATGGCCATTTTTCATCATTTTCTGACATTTTAGAGACATAAATAAATCATTAAATGAATTGAGAAAATAATCAGCTAGAAGGTAGAAGGTTTATTTATTTGAGTTTGTGCTTAAAAATGTCCCTGATATTGTTCCTGTGTCTGTCCCCTTCACGTTCCCACAGCTCTAATATCTGCGTACTATATTCGATTGATTCGGGGGGCATTTTCTTTGGTTTTCCAGCTTCCTCCCATCGCATTGGGACTTTGTAGGGTGGTGGGGAAGGCCTAGTCCCCCACCTTGATCAGGCCAGGTCCCCCCTACCTACCCGCTGACACACACGGAACCATGAGTACTACAGGCAAGGTCAGCGGGCTCAAACCCCCCAGTAAAATAGTCCGTCCATCTGTGGCGCCATCAAAGACGTCTCCAACTTCTGGTAAGAAATGAAGGAAATCATTTACTGTATGATATTGATTTTAAAAGTAGAGACACACACATACATACATACATACAACAATTAGTCCTGAACAGGAAAATACAATAGAACATTTGTGTGTAAAAAATGAACCTCTAATGAAAGAGAGCAGCTCTGAACACAAGACAGTATGTTGTGCTGTTTGTAATTATTTAGGCCGTTTGAAACCACAGCAGGGTGTCAATCTGATTACAAAGTCCTTTAATCAGCAACCAACTGCCCTGTTGAAATCTACGACACATGGACCTCTAACTACCCGAAACAAAAACAGTTCTTGCTTTAAGAGATTAAACCTGTAACTGTATAAGTATACATATCACTCTTTAGCTAATTGTTATATGGTTTATCAATATTTATGAACATAAAGACACTTTAAAAAAGAGAGGCCATGTTGGGAGTTCTGTTCAACGCTCAGTAGTTTTTGAGTAAACTTTAGCACTAAGTATCTAAAAATTATGTCAAGTATTAGACGTTTTCTTCACTGGGTCACATTATTAGTCTTATTTACTTATTCTTTGATCTTAAATAATCATTTCACTAAACAATTTGAGCTGTATTTATAATTTTTTTTTAGTCATCAAACCGCTGATGCACAGCTGTCAAAGCATTTGAAAAGTTTAGTTTATTTTGTTAAAGGTATAAAAAGGGATGATGTATAAAAATCTACAAACCTGTTGCTATGTAGTTGGTCTTTAATGAACAGAGGTATAATTGTGATTGCAGGTACTCCAAAGCCCGTTCCCCCTGAGAAGCCCCCCGGCCAGCGTGACCTCCCGACCCAGGAGGGAAGTGTGGACTTTCAGATCGGCGAGAGGGTCTGGGTCAACGGCAACAAGCCCGGCTACGTGCAGTTCATCGGGGGCACGCAGTTCGCTCCCGGGCAGTGGGCGGGGATCGTGCTGGATGAGCCGATCGGGAAGAACGACGGGTCCGTGGCGGGGGTCCGGTACTTCCAGTGCGAGGATGGGAGGGGGATTTTCACACGGCCTTCGAAGCTCTCCAAGACTGCGCTGCCGGAGAAGGAGGCGAATGGGAGGCAGGCCAGTCCAGCACCGGGGGTCAGTCCAGCACCGGGGGTCAGTCCAGCACCGGGGGTCAGTCCAGCACCGGGGGCCAGTCCAGCACCGGGGGCCAGTCCAGCACCGGGGGCCAGTCCAGCACCGGGGGCCAGTCCAGCTCCAGGAACCACTGCGGCGACCGAGTCTGTGCCTGCTGCTACCTCAACTGGTAACACATTTATCAGTGAAAGTACAGAACAACAGCTGGATTTCACATCAGAATACCAAATAAAGGTTTTCTTTGTTCAGCTCAGGGCACCGGCATAAAGACGGCACTCAACCGAATGCTCACCTCCAGCGAGTCCGTGTCGAACCTCTCAGACACCGAATCCATGAAGAAGACCAAGAGGGAGCTGAGGCTGGGAGACCGAGTGCTGGTGAGAAGTTTGGTGTTTGAACCCGACACAGCAGTTTGCTTTAGAGCAGAATATTTACTAATAAGTTGTTTTTGTATTCAAATCTTGAACCTCTCCCGTTCCGAGTCAGATCCACTCACAAATTGCTTGTTCAGGACTGAGTGAGATGAGTTAGTGAGATTTAAACATTAGCGTAATCATTTGCTGTGCGAGGTTACCTGTTCAGTTTCAGTCACACTGTTTATTATGCGAGGAAAAAGAAGAGCTGAAGCTGGAAGTCTTGCTGTTGAATATCAGCAGACATCAGCAGACATCATGGTCTAATGCAAAATTCTACATTTGAGGTAAATTGGTGAATATAAAAATCAGCTTTTTTTTTTTTTTTGTTGAAGTAGGTTTTTAAACAGACGTGGTATACTGATGCAAAACGGTCACAATAAACATACTAATAGAAATTAAAAATAAATGAGTAGTGCATGTCAAGAATCCTGAATATAAAATAGATATTTATAATAAAAAATATGTAAAATATATCTGTTTTTAAATGAAAAGGAGGATGGAGTGTGCACATAGTCAACTGTAGTGTTTATGAGAAGAGTCCCTGCTTGTTGATGAGGCCAGCTGCAGTCGGGGAACAGATTATGACATAAATGAGTCTTGAATGTTATTTATTAACTCAGCAGACACGAGCAAACAGAATACATTTAAAGACAAAAACCCTGCAATCGTTTACAATGCGGAGATGTCAACAACTTAATCTGGCATAAACTCTGAGGAAGAGAAGATGTTCTGTTAACATAATTATAAATGTGCCCTCTTGTGATGTTTTTCCAAACTCTCCTCCACTTAAGTGAAGTATATGCTTACTCCTAACTGCCCCCGGGGTGTTAACTGTTCATCAGTAAATATTGGATGAGTGGGTAATTCAACCCGCCATTGGACACCGTATGTACAGAGCGTTAACTTTAATTGTAATAGAGAAACAAAGAAACGCTTGTAAATCAAACTTGCTTCTTGTTTCTTTTTGTGTGTGTGTGTTTGTAGGTTGGCGGTACAAAGGCAGGAGTGGTGCGGTTTCTGGGAGAGACTGACTTTGCCAAAGGAGACTGGTGCGGAGTGGAACTGGATGAACCACTCGGCAAGAATGATGGAGCTGTAGCAGGGACCAGGTAAAGATCACCGACAAAGGACCATTATTAACTATCTGTTGTAATACGACCATACAAGCAACGTCTTTCTTTTTTTCCCTCTCAGATACTTTCAGTGCTTGCCCAGGTATGGTCTGTTTGCTCCGGTCCACAAGGTGACGCGTATTGGCTTCCCGTGCACCACGCCTACCAAGGCCAAGAGCTCACGGAGGAGGTCCACTCTCAAGAGGAGCCCGAGCGCTTCCTCCATCAGCTCGCTCAGCTCCGCAACCTCTTCAATCAGCGGCAAACCAAGCCGAGCAGGACTGGTAAGACTCACACTGCTACAACTCTAAACCTTCCTCTTAGTCATAGCTGAAGTTGTCTCTTCGTAGGTTGAAAACTCGTCTTCAAGTTTTGAGTATTTGGGTTATTTATATATATATATTTATATATAGAAGTTCTTTAACCGACAGTTTTGACCAGCTGTCTGCTGACCGTACGACTACATGGCACATTGCAGCTCTGTCTCCTAGAAATTATCTTTATCTACTAGTAATTTGCAACAGCAAGTACGTTCTGAGAGAAACGTAATACTACCTGAATGATCAACATTTTTTTCAACACGATAAGGAAACATTTTGAATAAACTTAATTGTTAGGTCACAAAATGTTCAAACTGAGCATATCTGTAAAAGTGTCAATGGCAACCTGAAGTATTTCATTAGTTTTTGCTTTTATCAATACAACACAAGCTTGTAGCACCGAGGGCTGCAGCGGTATACTGAAACCATGGTATGAAAATTGATGGTTATCAATTTACTTATCTACAGTATTGAATCAGTGTTACTGAAAAAAATAAAGGACTTAATATTTTGTGAAATTATAATAAAGTGTTTGTTCGATCAAAGTAATAATAATTGTGTAATACCGTTATACTGTGATATCTTGTGGGACTATGACTTTTTATCTAGTGCCACCAGCAGGTCAAAGTGGAATATCTCAGCATCTACTGGACAGATTCCTGTAAAAGTTTGTACAGACATTCATGATTCCCAGACAATGAATCCCACTGACTTTGGTGATCCCCTGAGTTTTCCTCTAGTGGCACCACAAGGTTCATATTTAGAGTATTTAGAGTGAAATGTCTCAAAAACTATTTGATGGATTGCTGTGAAATTAGCTAATAATTCATGTGCCCCTCTGGATGAATTGTAAAGACTTTGGTGATTCTCTGACTTTCCATCTAGTGTCATCATCCAGTCAAAACATTAACATTAACCAATTCTTACCAAATACTTGACATTCCCATCAGCCAGCTGAAACCACAATCTATCCCTGACCACACGCAGGACTCAGGGTTTTAACCCCAGCCCCTCCACCCGTCCCTACGACTTGTGTACAAAAACATCTTTCCACTGAACTGAACACAGGTAGCAGTTATATTTCCCTCTATTAGGTAAAACAAATCAGTAGTATATAAACATCACTTCTAGGAGACTGGGTTGCACACTGGGGCCTCGTTTTGCTTGTGGATTTGTGTGTATCTAAGCATATTGACTTGTTTTGAATGAAATTATTCTAGCAGGTAATATTGTGATTCAATATGGAGAGAGAGAGACTCATGTTAAATCAGATTTTATTGTTTTTCTGGCATCTTAACCTTATTATTATGTTGTTTCATATTTTGCCACCCCCAGACCTGAAGCACCTCTGATACAGTTTAAACACTGGTCGTAATTCAGTCTGGAGAGTCCGACAACAAACAAACTGTTAAATGCATGAATGTATCTATCGCTGTGTCCTTGCAGCTCACGGAGACGTCTGCTCGGTACGCCCGGAAGATTTCTGGCACCACGGCGCTGCAGGAGGCTCTGAAGGAGAAGCAGCAGCACATCGAACAGCTGCTCGCAGAGAGAGACCTGGAGAGATGTGAGGTTGCAAAGGCGACCAGCCACGCAGGAGAGGTGCAGCAGGAGCTGACTCTGCTGAGGAAAGGACGGGATCAGGTCAGATACACGCACACATGGATGTGTGTAGTCAAACAAGAACACAGCAAAAAAATCCTTCACCTTGTTGTTTGTAATACCAAAAGCTTTTATGAGATACTTCAAATTTCCCCTTTTTTATTTGTGAGTTTTTATGTTTGTTCAACACAACAAAACCTGAATATTGGATGTTAATTTGTAAATTGGCGAGTAAACATGACTTATGTGATTGTCACAATATGACAATGTTACTTAATGCACCTTTTAAAGAATTGGGATTTTTTTATTATGTCAAAGGTTTTATCTAGTTTTGGACTTCACAAATATATCTAGAACTGACAATCAAATTTTAGGCTTAAATCTTAGAGATAGACCATTTTTGTAAAGAGTAAGATCCTTTTTGTTAAAGCAGAAACAGCCTGTTTATCGCTATCAGTCACCACCAGACTCCACTGACAAAAACTTAAATTTTACCTCACAGATCATCGTAACATCGTAACTTCATTCAAAGTGGACGTTACAAAGTAAAACTCACCAAAACGGTCCTGGTTAATCTTTCCACTGTCGAGTATACAGTATATATTTAGGTGACCTTCATGGTCAGTTGAATAAATCTAGAACTTTTAAATAAATTCCCAACAACATTTTAAAGATACCATGAATAGCGGAACAGAGCGTGGTCTTAACGTCTGACATTGGAGCTTAGTGTGTGCATTCACCAAGTGTGCTCATGCTGGGTGTCATTCATTCTTATAGTACGCGGTGGAGATGGAAGCAAAGTTGGACCAGCTGCGTTCGCTGGTGGAGGCAGCAGATCGGGACAAAGTGGAGCTGCTCAACCAGCTGGAGGAGGAGAAGAGGTGGGTGGTCTGACTTCACCTGCGGCCTGCACATGAAACTGTTTATGGATTTCCGTTAGGTGGCGAGAGCGGTGGACAACAGGTGTGAAACTGTTGGTTATGGGTCACTGTCATTGTGAGGAAATGTTGTTATTGTTCCTGTTTGACAGAAAAGTGGAAGACCTGCAGTTTCGTGTGGAAGAAGCATGCATCACCAAAGGAGACCTGGAGGTAATATTAGGTTATATAATCTGATTCTGCATTAAACATATTCTATCCCTCACTCGAGCTTTAAATCTCCCACCTGTCAGGCTGATTTAATGTGTGAATTATTGACAAACCAGGTGGACAGTTAACTTATTTGACCTTTCCACACTTACTTAGTTCTTATTAAAACCAGTCAAAATAACCTGAAGCTCTCCCGTATATGAGTATATAATGAACTTCTAATGAGTTTGATCTCCTTTTACTTGCTTTACCACATGAAGGAACCTTAAAATTGGCCACTAACTTTTAATTTACTGCTTTATGTTTTCCATTAAAAACAAGAGCTGATGATTAAATAAATCATTCTGTTTAAGGTTTTCCCTTTTCCTGCACTCCTTGAATCATTCATTCGCTCTCTTGTTCAGACACGTCTTTCTTCCTGCTCCTTTTATTTATTCATCCATCTCTTAATTCACTCACCCCCTTTCCACTCAGATTTTTCCACCCATCTGCAGCACTTTGAATTACCATCCTCTCGTCATCTTTTCATCCACGTGCCTGTTCTTGAAAGCTGTTTTTTGTCTCGCCTCGCCTTCAGTCTTCTCGTACGCTTTCATCCTCCTCTCTTGTCTGCATCTTCTTCGCCCTTCAGAGGAATCACTGTCTGAATTAGTCTCCTTCAAGTACGACAAACAAGCCAATAGAGGAAATGTGAAAGTATCCAAGGATACTTTATATAGAGAGTCAGAATGAGATGATTGAAATAATTAACTCCTGATATTCCTCAGAGCAGAATGAGCGAATAACAATCTCTTCCTTTGTTCACGACCAACTGATGTGTAATTGAAATGCTGGAAACCATCAGTGCTTTTCCTTACTTACTGGCCTTCTCTTTAAAGTCTTGTCTTCTCTCTGTTCGTGGCACAAAGCTGGCATGTCAGTGTTGCATTGGTATTTGTTCTCCTTCTCCTCTTCCTGCTCTCTCTTACTAACAGACGCAGACCAGACTGGAGCATGCCCACATAAAGGAGCTTGAGCAGAGCCTGCTCTTTGAAAAGACCAAAGCTGAAAAACTCCAGAGGGATTTAGAGGACACTAGGGTAAATGCTGGCAGTCCCAGTCCCACAGCAGGACTGAGTGATACGCTTCCCCCCCCATCTAGGTTTAATAATGATGCACAGAATATATCGAAGGAACCTCGGCGTGCAAACTTTATGCAAATTGTCAGATTTGAAGTTGCTTCTCTCGCGGCCTAGTCGATGATTAGCCCTGGCATGGGGACATTAACATCTCATCGGCCTTGAGCTGCTCTAATAACTCAGGTATATCATACTGAGAGTTGTGCATGTGTGCATGAAGGTTTTTTTTTTAAATGATAGAGTTTGGAAATGCCTGTGCTTTTGACGATGCCGGCTCTCATTTTTCTTCTTCAGCAAATCCCATGAAAAGGCCAAAACCAACAATGTTGTTTAGTCCCATCTTTTAATACTTTCCTCTTCTTCTCTGGCCCATCTGTTGCACTCAGCTCAAAACCCGTTGGTTCCTTCTGAAGATGTTAAAACTTTAAAAATAGCTTATAAATATGTAGTTTAATTTTTAAAAGAGGCTCAGTCATTTATTAAATTTTTAATAGGGGTACCAAAGCTTTATTATTTAAGATATGAATAGCATAAGGGCATAGTGAAGAGCCTTCCTCGCCAGCCTCCTACATTAGAAAAGTACAATCAAGGAGTTAATAGAACAATAAGAAGAAAACAATGAAAACACAGACAGAAAATTTTATCAAAAGTTCCTAAAAAATATCAGGAAAACTCATTTTTGATGCAATATTCACAAGAAATAATCTGTTTGTTTAACACAAACTTCCGGCAGTTGTTGTGTTCACTGTTTGGATTCATTGTTCAGTTTATCAGTTGTTCTTCATGTTTTTTTTAAACATAATATAATATAATATAATATGTATATAATATATCTATAAATTATGTGAGTTAGTCAGTAGTCATCAGAATAGAAACCATGTATCTGTTAGTTTTAGCTATTTTAACATTCATCCATTACTTTTATGTAACTATTTAGACTTTTGTGCTTGCTTACCGACTCAGCTCCCGACTGTAACACTTGCCGTTCACTGCTGGTCTTTGTCTTTTCATGGGATTTCTTGACAATAAGAAAAATGTAAAACACTGCCATCCTTTATCCTTTAACCAGAAGGTCCAAACTTTGACCTGTTTGATGAGTCAAAGTGTCCCGGAGAAAGACAGTGAAACTTATACAAGAGTCCCTGTTGGTGGTTGAAACGGTGCTCAGGTTCTTCTGTGGAGGTGATTTTCCTCCCGATGAATCAGTTGCATCCATTCAAAATAAGTGCAGTTTGTTTAAGCCTGTTTTAGATGAGAGGTTTTATAGGTTTACAGGCCAATATACAAGTCTTAAACATCCACAAGAACATTTTTAATGTCAAGGTTTTAAAAAAAAAATGTCCTCCAAGACAGAAACTGAGGATGTTACTGAAGGTTTTATTCTGTAGTAAATACTGTCAAACTTTGGCAGAAACTCAAACAGAGGTTGGGTTACAGTGGTGTCCTTTTTAGTTTTTTATATTTTATGAAATGTGAAGGAATCAGAGAAATTGTTTTATTATAATATAGAAAGAAGGAAACTATAATATAATAATATTAGTTAATTAATTAATTATGTTGAGAATTTGATGCTTTTCTCTATTATATTAAATATCTTTTACTTTTGGATTAATGGTTAGACGAAAGAAAGAATGTTTTCTAATATTTTACTTGTATATATAAATCAAACTATATACACTGTGGTTGAAAACTTTATTAATTCTAAAGATCTCAGATATAATCAGGATAAAGCAGTTGCTCCCGTTTGGTTCACAGTGTACAACCCACTGTTTCCACTACTGCTCTCCTCTGTCAGCTCTCCTGCCTCCCCCGTTTGCCTTCATGCCTCCTCTCTACACGTTCTGCTGTAGGTGGCCACGGTGTCTGAGCGCTCCAGGATCATGGAGCTGGAGAGGGAGGTGGCAGACCTCCAGCTCAGGCTCCGGGCGTCCCAGCAGAAGGAGGATGCGGTGTCTCTGTCCCAGCAACAGATCAGCAGCCTCAAGGCCCAGGCGCAGTCTCAGGAGAAAAAGGTTTGTGGAAAGCGTTGGAGAATTCCCAGCGCTGGTGTTTTGTTCAGTGAAGCCTGGGCAGCAGTTACATGATTCTCTCTGCTTGTAAAATTGATTATTCATCATTATTATTATCATATAATTTATGCCATGATGTGATCTTTGAGAATTGGCGTAATTCCTATTTACAACCCTCCATTTAGCCCCTAATGTAAATAGACATACGTCCTTTTTGTGTGCAGTTTGTTAAAGCTACTGTGATTGTGTGTAATTTATGACTCTGCTCAGATGTACATGTGTGTTCTGTATGTTCAATACTGTGTGTCCCCAACAGATCAGTGAGCTGAGTGTCGACTTGGAGAGCAAACAGAAAGAGCTTCAGTCCGTGCAGCAAGATAAGAGCTCTCTGGAAGAGCAGCTAACCGGCCTGGTAAGAAAGTGGAAAAACCTCATAATACATAATAATCACAGTAACACAAAGAGAGAAGAGATACAGTTATGGGACATTCAGAGAGAGGATGAAGTATCTCTGTCTTATAAAGTCATGAATTGAGGGTGTGCCCAGGTCACTTTTATGTAAAAGTCATGACAGCAATCTTACTGTGTTGAATTTTAAAGTCTAATTTTCCATATTTAACAATCACTAACTAAAAAGTTCAGTTATTTCCTTCATTCATGCCGTGCTATTGATGGATTTATTTGCCGTTTCTCTTCCAGTTGTCCTTCTTATAGTCTCAAGATATGTGTCTATAATAGGTTTTTTTCTTGCTACTAACAGTATTTTAACCTAACATCTGTCGCTTCAGAGAAACTAGTAGAGATAACTTAACAGCTACTAAGGGACCTTATATCCTAGTATTTGTTGTTCCAGTTTTCCTGAAGTCTTATTTCCAAAAAAACATGTGATTTTCAAAATTCATTGTAATTTTTCTGTCAGTGGGTGTTTGATTTCACAGAAGTAACCATCGACAACTGTTGCTTGCATATTTTCTCCGAGCTCTAGCAGGTTAGCTGATGAAGCTAACATTAACTCCATGAGTTGGTTGAAAACGCTGTCAGCAGCTGACATTTTAATGTTTGCAGCATCTTGTAAAAGGGGGTCTTTAAATATGCACTTTTATACAACTGCATGTGAAAAGAGATTCTCTCCACATCTACCAGCAATGTGCAGCTGAATCAGGTGCTTTTTTTTTTTTTAGAAAAAGGGAAACTTCAGAATAAAAAAAGGACAAAAGCAAGCTGATTAATGCAAGTGTATCTTCGTCAGAGTCAAAAGAAAAGCTGCGTGTCTCATCCTCACCAGTTGATCATCCAATTAAGAGACGTAGACACAAAATTATATAATAAATGTTATATTTGAGAAACTTGTGGATTTTTTTGTATTTTTGCTTAAAATCAAATCCATAAGTGTTCTGTTGATCAACAAATCAACGAATCCACTAATTGTTTCATCTCTGCAAGTGCAACAGAAATGTTATTAGGTCTGACTGAGTAATAATGCCGTCATAACTTCTAAAGAAAAGAGACTTGCTGGGTTTCTTTGTGTAAAATTGACAGCACATTTCTGTAATAAAGTAGGAATAATGTCTGTGAGAGTCCGATCTGCAGCTTTAGATATTGTTTCACCGTGACGTGTTTTGCTCGTGGGCATCGTGAAAGTGGCCTCATTAAGAGAAGCATTTCATCCACAAACCTTGCATGTTTTCTGCATCCAGTCATTCTTCTCTGGTTAGCTCAAGGTACAAGAATGTTGCTATGTAAGTGATTAGCTCGTAGTCAAGCTGATGTTTCTGCATTTCAGAGACAAAAGCTTGAGATAGCTGAGGAGGAGAACACAAGGACGGCAAAGACCATGCAAGGTAAACATATCAGATGTTTCTCGACCGTTTATTTTATCTCTGTGTCAAGTTGATTGTGACAGCTGATGATCTGTTTTCAGAATTGGAGCAGAGTGTGGAGCAGTCTAAGAAAGACAACCAGACCCTGAAAGAGGAGAGTCAGTGCAGAGAGAAAGAGCTGATACAGGTAAGATCACACATGCAGTCAGTGGTTGAAGATAACTGAATGTATTTACTCAAGAACTGTACTTAAGTGCAATTTTCAGGTACTTCACTTCCATTTTATGTGACTTTATACCTTTTAGTCCACTACATTTATCTGACTGACTGATGAAGTTACTTTACACATTGGGGGAGTTTCGGGCAATTAATTTGCACGTCACTATATTTTTTTAAACCGTTGTTTGTGTCACTGTACAAACAACGAGAAAGCGACGTAATCACAACTCATGGCAGACCTGTTGATTGTCACCCTGTATTTTAAGGACACTAAAATTATAAAGAGAGAATATCAGAGCTGCTGCTCTGTCGCTGCCTTGATTACTTTGTTTGTTTGACTTTGGTGTTTTAACGTATTAATCGGAGATACCACACATCCTGGAAAACCTGGAAAACCTTTTAACTTTAGAGACTAGTTTTCCTCGTCATGGAAACACCTGGAATTTGACTAAAATTCCCCAAAATGCTGGAAACAATTTATGTTATCACCTACATAGGGTGTGTATTTTGTTCGAAACTGTAGGTAGGAAAAGCTGTTCACACCAGACGCGTCTTTTCAGCACCCAGTCTATTTTTTCCAGACTGTAAACGTTCATATCTACATGCAGCCTATTGTTCATTGTACAATAACAAACATTTCAGCTGTGGTGAGAACAGCCAAGCGCATCACAAAAGTGAGTTTGTGTGGTGTGTCTGATAAACCCTGACCACCTACCTGTAATGAACCCTGATTAATACATCTTAACGGATCGGATCAGAACCCTGGGACAGGCAGCTGAGATGAACCCGGTGAATATGACCTCTCTATCCGTGAGCCGTTTGGTGCTGCATTGTGACCCTTGAGACCCGGGGAGGCTCTGCAAGCTGCTGTGATTGTGTGTATGTGTCTTAGACATTACCGTACTGTGTGCTGGTAAATGTTCTCACCAACAGATTGGGGAGGAAAGGGGGGAGAGGTATGAAGGTGTTGGTGCTATTGAAACAAAGGCAGAAAGAAAAGCGTCTAATTAAAAACATATAAGCCTATAAAACACAACACATTGTTAAAGATGAAACCAGTGGATTCTGACATTTTTGGCTTTGGACTTTCCACCTGGAGCAGCTCCAACAGTAAAATGCATCAGTATCAATCTAATATATAACAACATAATAACAGGAGACATTTCACTGCAGAATGAGTCCTTCTACTTTTGATATTTAAGTACATTTTTACTTGAACCTGCAATAACTCTTACTTTTGGGGCCATTTGAGGTATTTCCTGAGGGAAATATGTGGCTCTTTGGCTGATAAACGCTCCACTATGTTCACCAGCTAGTCTCTAACTGTGTGTGTGTCTGCTGTTTGCTGCTGAGCAGGTATTGTACACTGAGTTTTTAGAGCTATGAGAATAGTGAGAGTGAACCACAACAGTAAAGTTGTGGCCAAGCAGATAAACAATGATATGAACCTCATTATAAAGCTCCATAGATATCATTCTCTGTAGGTTTATCACTACAAGTGGCAGCTCTTATATTGTTGTTGTTATTATATAAATATAGATTAGAGCTGCTTTAGGTACAGACATTTACTTAATATACTATTTTCACATTGTTGCATTTGTACTTTAATGTAAATAAGAGAATCTGAGTGCTTCTTCCACCCCTGCACACTGTCAGTGTAGACTGAGTGTGTAGTCGAGTAATCCGCTGGTGTAACTACACAATGGATGATGTTTGTGCAGCACACTTAAAAACATCAGCGTCACGTTTCATCCTAACCTCGTGGAAACCGCCTTCGTGTTGTCGTGCTTCCAGAAGAGCCTGAGAGCTGATGTTCCTGCAGCCACTGAACAGAGCTCCCAGCTAACGGTCCGGATCGCGTTTGTAGACGATGAATCAGCGCGTTGGCATTTACTGATTCTCACCAAGATAGCTCAGTCTGCTTCTAGCTGTCAGATTTCAACAAATTATTTGTGGTCTTCCTGGTTTGGGGGGCCGGTGGGGAAGTGCTAAAAAAATGCCACAAGTAAAAGTTTTGGAGGCTTTCAAGTAGCCTTTCCTTTAATAATCCTTCCTTTAAATAATTTCTCTCTTTCCTGTGTGCTTTCATTCAGGCTTAATGACGCTCTCCCACTCTAGAGCTGACTGTGGCCTCAGGCTAATTTGATGTTGTTAAAACATTACTAACACGCACATGCACACATTACTCTCATTCCCTCTTGGGTTTGATAAGTCAACGCACCGGTCTCCTTTTTTATTCAAGCTTTTCGGGTTTTGACCATGATTTGCTGAAAAAAAGAGTTTGTAGAAACCTCCATTAAAGGTCCAGTGTGTAATTTGTCCTATGTGCCTCATCTGTGTACCTTTAGACGAATTCACTGATGTGTTTCAAGCTACAGGAAGACCCATTTAGTAATTACGTGCTTCTAGTTGTCAGTGGTTTTTTTGCACACGTCTCAGCAGCAGGTGCATAAACGGAGAGGTAAACAACGTAAAGTGGAATTACAGTTTACAGTTCAAAGAGAGAATTTATGTTCTCTTTCCCCAAAGTCAGAGCTTTCATACTTACTGCTCTCGCTTCATGGAGCTCGTTACAAATGGATTTAAAAGTGAAGCAGCTGAACAAGCTTGAGGCTGACTCAGTGAAGAGCCGTCTTTCCTTTTTTAGACAAGGTTTTTATTGACCTCTGATCCCTCCGGTCTGTTATGGAATGCTGATTCGACTTGAGCTTTAACTTGAAACTGATTTTTATGATGTTTTTATACATTATTATGCAAAGGAGAAGCTCAGTTGGACTGATTGAATTGTTACGGTTAGAGGAAAGCTGTAGTAAGTTTGGAAAGTGGAGTGTCCCATAAACGCTAACCATCTATGGTTGACCACCGTTTGTGAGAAAGTGCTGTCCTGTAATGTCAAGAAAATGTCCCGGAGAATGATTTATTAAAAAGAGTGGGAACCCTGAAGCTCGTTATGTAATAAATCATCTTTGTGCCCTGTCGAGCTAAATATTATCAATATGTTTTCCAGGCTGCTGAAAAGTCAGAGAGGACGGCGCTGTCGCTTGAACAGCTGACCAATGAGAAGAAGACACTGGAGACACAGGTGAGCAAAAGGCCCGAATAGATAATATATAAGGTAATATTCAGCTACAGCAGAAGACTGTAAATATAAACTGAAGTCGCCATGTTGTCATTTATTTCATAAACTGTGTTTTATTTGGTCTTCTTTGGTTCTCTTAACTTAACTCACATGACTGATCAGCTGTTCAGTTGTTTCGTCATCGCTCTATAATACATCCAAGATCACTCCACACAGATCTGATGTAACTTTCCTCACATTAATACATGAAACTAACAGAAATGTCATATTTCCAACCTTTTTTGTGTGTTGTTTTTCACAGCTTGAGGCTCGACTGATGCTCTTTTTAATTATGTAATCTTGTTGCGCCCTCGTCTCTTTTCTTTTTCTTTTGCTGAAATGCGACTAATTGATTAATCATTGCAGCTCTACTTGTATTATAAGTATGATAAATGTGAGATTAGACACTTCCTCTAACTTCGTTCTGACATAACCCTGTTTGGTTACTTAGGTTAGATTTATACTCTGTGTGTTTCACTGGTAAATTTTAAAAGAGAAAACCTTTTTTAGGATTAGGACTGATCGAGTTCCTGGGGTGTAAACTTCCTCAAATCCAGTAAAGAGCAGGACAGAGCCGCTATGTTACTGTAAACTCTGATATAGTATCACAGAGGACCACACAGCAGGGAAACTGGCTCATGAAATTAAATAGTTTGGTTGTTTGCAGCTTAAAAGCAGACAAACACTGTCAAAACAATTCCTTTTGCTCCTGTATTTTTGGTTGTGGCAATGCTTAAATGCTGTGTATCTCTCTTACTTACAGCCCTCGTGCACACACAGTCCTGTGGGAAGGATTCACACATGCACATACATAAGTTTAGCATTGGTAGCCTGCAGGGTTTTTTATTACGTATTCACATCAGGATTCCCACACTGACCGCATGTGACTGTGCAAGTCCCCCGCTCATCGCATTTAATCAGCCACGCATGAAACACTGTGGACCGTCTCTCGCTCTCTTTAATTCTCTCCTTCCAGTCTCTCAGTCTCTCACCGCCGTCTGTAACTTGATATTTTTATCATCTCATACTCGATCCATGCCACTCCTCCTCCTCCAACTGCGGTCCACCTGCAGCCGTTCTTTCAGTCTGCGGCTCTCTGGTGCCCTCTTGCTCGCCTACATTCATCTCCACTCTGTGAGATGGCTCTGACTCCCGACGGCCTGTGAGCTCCAGATGGTCGGTTTTAACGGCAGAGAGAGGAAATGGATAGCGGATTAGAGCGGGGAGATAGAGACCGAATGTAAACACGCTTTCTGTTTTGTCGTGTTTATTTGAATCATCCCAGGACAGGCACCATATCACTTACAGCACTCTACCTGCTACTCTGGCTGATTTAAGGTGGTGACTTAAGGAGGAATCTATATAGTTTATTTTCCTGTTTTTGGAAAATCAGTTTTGAGAGTTGATTTTGAAATAAAAACAAATATTCAGTATTTATGGGCAGTAGTATATTAACACTTAATAAATGTTTATAAGACTATAATGTAGTTGTGAGCACATTTAAGTAAAGTAGCAATACCACAGTGTAGAAATACTCTGTTACAAGCTTTAAGTACATCGAAATATACTTTAAAAAAGTAAAAGTACTCATTATGCAGAATGACCAGTTTCAGAATAATAAATATTATAATATTAAATTATGCCGGGTAGCTTAATTCATTGTAATTTATTTTTTGATTATATTTTGTTTTTGTAATCTGAAGCTGAAAAGTAACTAAAAGTATCAAATAAATGTAGTGGAGTAAAAAGTAGAATATTTGCTTCTGAAGTGTTGTAGAGTAATAAGTATAAAGTATAAAGTAGCAGACAATGGAAATACTCAAGTAAAGTACCTCAAAATTGTACTTAAGTACTTGAGTAAAAGTATTTAGTTACTTTCCACCACTTATTTGTCAAACTGCTGTTTAAACAGTTATTGATATTACATACTTTATTCATAAACATAACATACATCATTATTAAATTATACAAAGTGCATACCTGATATTTAATAATAAATAAGATATATAGACGTTTTATATTATTTCAGCTGGGTAATATTGGTAATAATCAATTAACAGTTTAAAAACCAGTTTCAGATGCTTCATTAGAGATAATTGGAATAATAGACACTTAGAAATGTCCTTCTATCTGCTTACAACCACATTATTGTTATAAATCTTTTATTATATTGCTTATAAATGATAAATAAAGCTGGTTAGAATAAAGTTTTACCTCATTGGGTAATTATTTATTTAATATTAGTATTTTGTTATTATAAATAACAATTAAATACACACCCAAAGTAACTTCCTCCTTTACAACAGCTGTTTACGTAAATCTCTTTTCTGCTCTGTCACAGTGAATTTAATTCCAGATTGATTATTTATAGTTTATAGTTATAATATAAGAGCAGCATTAACAACTAAATATTTAAAGCTCTCTTAATCGGGACAAACAGAAGCACGCAGGACAAACAATAACATCCAGTATTTAAACTGTTTCCACTGTTCATTACGCTTCAGATATACACGTTTTAATGAAACTGAAGGGATCAGTGTAACGTGACCGTCATTAAAAATGAAAAAATGTTTTTGCAGCTACAATAGAAAGAGCGGCAACTTCGTCTCTGTGGAGGAAAACACACACACACACACACACACACACACACACACACACGTTGTAGAGCTTTTATTTATTTATTATGTATTACAGCTGCCTCTTCTCTCCACTCAGCCATGTTACTGTAGGTTGTGATGTAATACTGCACATGTCAGAGTGTGTGTGTGTGTGTGTGTGTGTGTGTGTGTGTGTGTGTGTGTGTGTGTGTGTGTGTGTGTGTGTGTGTGTGTGTGTGTGTGTGTGTGTGTGTGATGCGTGGCTGGACAGAACATTGCTTTAGTTAATGAACGGTTGACTTGAGATTGGCCCCTCGTTGCTTTGTGCTCCCACACATCTGGTGGGTCCACAGTTTTTATAATCGATGAATTGTTTGTGTCAGTAAAAGTACTAATAACACTCTGTAAACAAATACTCTTTAGTATAGTATAAGTGCGGGTATACAGGTATAATCAGGTAAATGTACTGACTGTGTACTATTATGAATGATATCGTTAGATTATTATGTAAAAGCAGGACTTTACTGTTAATTACCCAGAGTTCAAAGTCAGTATGCTTGTTAAAACTTCAAAATTATTACAAATAAATTAAAATAATTACAATAATAAAACAGCAAATCTGCACATTTGAGAAGCTGGGACCATAAAATAAATAAAAGATTATCAGAATAGTTGCCAGTTAATCTTCTGTCGATCAACTAATTGATTAATCTGATCTTCAGCTGTACTGGTGTGAACTGTTGGGTAGTTACACATTTTATGAGCTCTTCATTGTGTTTTATGTGCAAGTAAAAAGAAAAACTTTCCCTCTGAAAGACTACTTGAGTAATGTACTTAGTTACATTCCATCACTGGCTTTTTGTTTTGTATTATTTATTTATTTGAACTGCTTTTAATAGTTTCTCAGTGGTGGTTATTTGCTGGCTTTCTTTCATGATAGTTGTAGACTTCCAGTGGTGGCAGCGTTGGATTATTTCAAACAATTCCAATAACTCCACATATACATTACCTCAGGGAAGTAAGAGTGCAAGGTCGCCTGTAGTGCAGCAATGGTGGGGTTCATTGGCATTGGGCATCATTGATTTGATATCAGCCAACCCTCATTCACCAGATCAAGCTGGAATACACCCTCCTGCTGGTGCCGGGGATCGAACCTGCAACCTTTTGGTGGATCTTTTACCATCTCACGTCACACTGGGCTCTGGAAAAGTTGAATATTTATTATATTTATTAAATATTTTTCAAGATATTGTAACATTTTATAGACAGAACGATTAAATTGATAATAAAAATAATGATCAGTTGCTGCCCCGGTTAGATCGTCTGTTGATCAGACCTCGGATTGTAAAGCAAAGCAGCTGACTTGCTCTCGATTTGCTGCGATTCATGTTGAACACCATGAATGAACGGTGAATCCTTTAGACTGTGTGTGTACATATGCTGTGAGGAAACAAGATTGTGAGCAGCAGAAAGACGGGTGGGGAGGCTGGGGGGGGGTGTCTGGGAGGAGCTTATACGGTCTTACATAATGAAAGTGTTCAGCTGTGAGAGAGAGAGAGTGAGTGAGAGAGAGGCTGCTCAGGCGACACTCTCTCCCTTTCCCTCTCGCAGCCGTGCACGGCGGGGGATGAGAGCTGATGGTTTATTGATGCCCAGCTTGTGTTAGCCTGTGCATGTTATGCTGTAGATGCAGAGGTCGAGCGCTGGCATAGCAACAACGGCGCTGTTGTTTAGCAGGTTGAACAGAGGTTGAAATCCGGGCAGTGGTGAGCTGTGTAGGTATGGACATAACTGCTCTGCATCAGGGTTACTCCAGTAACATCTACTCGCCTCACTACCAGGTAGGTAGCTTTTCTCAAACTGAGAGAAAAAACCTAATCAGTGCTGCAACACAAGGACATTTTACTGCCACTTCAAGCAGGAAGAAGTACCGTTATTCTATCTGATTAGCTCTCATAATTGATTGTTTTTACTTGGTGTTGGTGTAAGATTTCATGATAAAACTTGTGCTTGTGACCCAGCGGATAACCTGTGTGCTCTCTGCATGTTTGCGTGTATCTGCATGTTTCTGTGCGTATGTGAGCTTGCTCTGCAGACTAGATCTCACTTTGGAGGCGTAGATAAATGCTGAGGGGTTAAAAAAGTCAGAAACTCCCGTGCAAGGCATCCAAAACACTGCAGATGACACACTCAATAATGTGTTAATGTGCCAAACAGAAACATACTGCAGACGCCTTACAGTGTGAATCCTTACACACAAGTTTTATTTACTTATTCATTTATTTAATCGGAAGCCAGTCGAAGCAAAGGGCATTGATTTTAAAAGTCATACATGTTAATTAATTATTGACTGCGGCTATTTTAGAGCAGCGCGTGTCTGAAACTCAGTTTGAACTGTCAGGAATGATTTCCGACTTGAAGGAGAAACAAAAAGTTTGATTGAGCTGAAGGTAGAGGATCTGACGTCTCTGGAGCTTTTATTTTTAGTTTCACGTGGACTGAACGCATTCTACTGTTTGCTGACTCATCACGGACATCAAGGGGTTGTATTTTAAGTATTAACTGCTGTTTCACTCTGAATGACCCAGAATGTCTCTTGTGTGACTGCAGCTGTAAGATGTAAAAGCTTTTAAATGAGACATGGTGTAGTCATGATTTGTTGATTAATTGATTGGTGGGTTGAATTGATAAAGTTATTATATTATAGACGGTAGAGAGATGAGAGGAAATGAAGGAGAGAGAGATGCAACGAAGGTTTCTGGACTCGAACAAAGGACATTGTGGTTCATGGATGGTTCTGGCGTTGCTCCAATCAGCAACTATTTCAATAACTGATGGTTTAAATAATTTTTTAAGCATAAATGCCAAACATTTTCTGGTTTCAGCTCTTGTAATGTGCACATTTACTGCTTCTCTTTGTCTTATATAATAGTAAATTGAATGTATTTGGGTTTTGGACTCGTGGTCGGACAGAATAAACTAATTAAAGACTTCACTTTGGACTGAAAATGCTGGATAACCCTGATGAAATCATCAGATCCAGAGGAGACTTTGTCCGGCTGTTTTTACAGGCTGCATAAAGAGTAATACTAACCATGACAAGTACACTGACCTTAATGCGTAAAATTGGTGGAGTGCCCCTTTAATGGGGACACTTTGTCAGGATATTATCTCTGATGTCCATCGTGAATAAAGTCCATTAATCCACTTAGAAATCACAAGTTCTCTTCAGTTTGAAAGTAATCTAGTGATAGTTGTCTGTATATCAGTGAGCTCACTGCAAATAGGAACCACTAACAGCTAATTCACCATACTTTTAATGGTGCCTGTGCCAAAAACGGAACTCGTATAAGCCGAAAAACACAACAGGATAACATTAAATTAACTTTTAGGGTGTCTTGCTCTCCTGATGGTTTTATTCTTTTGTTGTTGTACTGGTTAACAAATAGGCTTTGACTGAAACACAATGCAGAGAAAACACCCTCAAGAGTTCCTCTTTAAAATACGAGGACATCACTCCAGACAGGATTTAAATTACGAGAAAACCAACGAGATTGTCAAAAATGAATAAGAAAGTAACTGCAGCTGTAAATAATACACACATACGCACTCTGGACAGGTTTGCTGACCAGAGCAGGTGATGTTAAACTCGCCACAACTCTCCTAGAGAATAAATCCAGTCCAAATGGGGCTTACCGTAAAACTAATAATAGCCCGGGCGTTTATTTGCGTAAATCACTGAACTCCCCCTGCCTTTATTTGGGACAGGCCTCTATTTGGGACAGGCGTTTAATTCCTTTAGCACAAAAATAAACTAAACTCTAACTGCTGCTTCTCTTGAGATTTTGTTCAGCAAATTTGACAACTAACATGATGATTATGATGCTTCAGAGGTTTTTTTCCTTCTCTCTTGTTTACCGTGTTACCGGTAAGTCAGAATGAATTAACGTTATACTTTGTTGTTGATAGTTTTCGTAAAATATAGTGAAAGATTGAATTGTGGAGAATCTATACCTGATCTAATGATGTGCAGCATGTGCATATTAACATTAATATTAAGGAGTTTAAGTATTTATATTTGTGTAGGAGATTGAAACGACTTAAAACTCTCTCAAGCGGGCGACCTGGTGGGTTTTAAGAAGTTTTATACATCAAGATAATTTCTATAAAATCCAGACCAGGCCTCTATTGGAAGCCTGCGTTTATTTGTCAAAACGTGTAGCCACACCAGGCTTTTAAAAGAGACCTGCGTCTATTAGGGACCCTGCTTTTATTGGAAGTTTTACGGTAAGTGTAACAACATTTTAGCTGTGAATATATTAAGAAGATGAGCCAAAGAGAAAAATGATCCCTCCTGTGACGTCCTTTGTTCTAACTTGCTGTGTGTATATGTATATATGTATATTCTTTCTGACCTTCTTTCCTCCTCTCTGTCTGTGTTTCTCTTCAGCTTGAGGCTTTGAAACAACAGAACTCCAAATACCAGGAAGAAAACGAGCGCATCGGAGTCCTCTGCAAGGAAATGTGAGTGCTGAGGATAACTAATGTGTTTATTCCTGGCGTGGGTCTCCTCTAAAGGTGACCCCCAGCCAGCCAGTTCATTAGACTGGTGTGGTAAATTCATCCTGTGGGGGTCTATACTGCTGATTAAATAAAACCCCCAGTCTGCATCTTCAAGCTCTAATTCAGCACAAAGAATGGACTGTGCAAATGTGGCCCGGTTTAATTGCTTTCAGACAATATAAACATGTAAAAAACTGACTGCATTGGTCCCACACTGAAAAGTCAAATGTGTTATTAAGGTGGCTCCATCTGTAACCCTCCAGAGAGATGCTCCCACTTGTAAATATGCTATAAATTGTTGTGCAAAGCCCATAATTAGCCAGAGGGTGCTATTATGTGATTATGGATATGATGGTGGAGTACAATGCACAATACTCGTAATCACAGTAAGAAAACTCCCTCGGGTATTACAGCATCCAGAAATGTTGTACATCCTTTTTGCTGAACATTTTTAAATGTAGTTTTAATTTATTTATTTATTAAAAGAGCGAAGACAGAACAACAACAACAGCAAAGTCACATTAAATCAGTCCAAAACACAACACAGACACATCCAGATATTAACACAATGTATGTCAGCCAACATAATCATCTAGATGGATAAAAGTAACATAAAATCATGTTAAAAAAGGAAATTGGTCTTTATTTTACTTCATTAAATGCAAAGTAGTTTCATTATTAAATAGAAAACCTAACAGCCTCTGAAGGTAATTACAAAAAACAACTAATATTGTATTTTATAATTGGTGTTATAATGACAGTGAACAAGTCGATCGTTGTGTTACTGGGATTTAGTAACTATAATATAATTACTGTATTTCAAATTGTTAACATTACTGTAACACGTTACCAAAGTAATGCTTTACTGCACAACACTGGTGGTAACCCAGTTAAAATGCAGCAGCGCAAAGGGCAAACAGACCTTTTTTCAGTAATAACAACACAAACATAAGAAACAGTAACATTAACAAACAAACAAAAACATACAGGCGATAACAGGAAATAGCTCATGTTGCAGGTAAAACACAGAGTACAAGAGTTCAGGTTCAGTAGACTCTTTGTATAATAATAGGAGAAAAATCATGTCCAAGATCTTTCAAATAGTGCCAGACTTTGTAGAATTGATCTGCTCTGGTACTCAGAATATCTGAAAGGAACCAGCTCAGATATAACATTACACCAACCAATAACAGAAGGGCTCTTATCACTCGTCCACTGTAATAATTATACTTTTTATAGCAGCAAAATTAAGAAAGTTATGTAACCTTTTGTCACCTACAGTAGTTATATTCCTCCCTGGGAAGATATTGGATCCATTTCTGAATCTCTGTCACATATTTTTCTGTAGTTTACAACATGGCCAAAAGCAGTGGGTGACGGTGGAGTGTGTGTTGATTTAATAAATACATTCTCAGCCAATCACATCACCGGTCTCATCGCTCTGAAACAGCTGAACCAATCACAGTGACGCATCATGTGTCAATGCAACGTAACCTGTGACACAGCAGCGTTTGCTCTGTAATTCATGAATTAAAAACAAGAAATAACAAACTGTGAAGAAAGATGGAAACGAGGTCATGACGCAGGGGATTAATGAGTTCTGGTAATCTGACGTCTCCGGTATAAACCGAGTATAGAGTAGAGGTGTTTATGTTTACTGTGCAGCGCTCTGGTGTCATTAGCATGTGATTTAATGAGAGGCTGCAGATTTATCCACATCCAGTGTCCTGCTGCCTTCAGACAGCTGCAGGGATTTAATGAACTGAAGGAGAAACTTTTCATACAGTATAAAGCAGCTGTGGACATCAGATTTCATGCTGATTTAACTGCTGGTTGTAGAGTTAAAATAGTTTGTGTGTATTTAAACTTTATTCTGTTATTTTAGTGCATTTGCTCCAAGTCGCAGCAGATTGAAGTCGCACCAGAAACAGACGTGTTTATCTGAGTATTTATTCTCAGTGCAGCCGAAGACCCAATTCCAAACCGAAACAGCTCTCTTTGTGCTGTCTCATTTGAATTAACCTCCCACCTGTTTGTGGCTCTGCTCCCACCCATCTGCACAGGGGAAGGCACATGTCGAGGTCTTGTGTTGGTCGGTGTATGTGTCGCCTCGTAGACGGGGCTCTGTGTTCTCTGTGTCAATATATTGTGTTTGAGAATTAATGAAAACCAATGGTTGTAAAGGGGGCCGTCAGTAAAGTACGAAATGAGAAATGAAAACATAAATACGCACTGATACGGTCCTTTTAAGACCTCTCTGGACACATCAAACATTAAACATTAAGATTTATTACCGACTACTTTTATGGCTTCCTCTTGGTTGCTGTAGCAACAGATTAATTAACATTTTAATTGCCGGCAGATCGTTGACTGATCGCTCAGCTGAAACTCGGCACGTTTTTTAAGCTGACTTTGTTGTGTTTGTGGTGGATCTCCGGCCTGATGCCGAGGTCTATTTATAGACTGTGTGTGTACACGTGTGTGTGTGCATATGTGGAAGTATGTGGTGTGTGTGTTTTGCACGTGTGTGTGTGTGTGTGTGTCATCTTTCCCCCGAGCTGTGACGTCAGAGCTCCAGATGGATGTGACTGGCTGAATTATAGTCATCAATATGTAGCATCCTGGAGGAGGAGCAGCAGATGGAGACGGAAATGTGAGCAAATACTGAGTTACAGTGAAACAAGTGCAGCTTCATCCTCCTAAAGTCTCCATATATATATGGAGGAATCATGTTAAACACCTTTTTCCTTCCCTCCACCCTCATCCTCATCTTGTCCCAACAATGTGTTCCTCCATCCTCTCTGAGGCGCGTCCTTCCTCAGTCTGCTGCTGTTATGTAATCGTCTCTCCTCCTAGGACCGCCTGGCTCCAACATGGCCGCCTCTCTCACTATGACATCAGAGTGTGTGTGTCTCTGTGTTAAACTGTGTGTGTGTGTGTGTGTCACAGTGTGTGTGTCACAGTGTGTGTTTGTGTGGAATCAATGTGGCTTTTGTGGCGTCTGAGAGAGAGCAGCTGTAAGCACCACAGCCCAGATGTGGGGTTTTGTTTTTGGTGCCACTGTAAGTCGAATCCTGAATGGATCGTCTGTTAAATCCTGCAGCTAACATCCAGAATAGTTTATGTTCATTCATCATTTGTCGCTGTGTACATATAGCCTTTATTTTACTGCGTCCTCATTTATAAAGTACGCTAGTATGACAAGAGTCTAGAGCAACATGATCACAATGTTAATCTTAACTTATTATAACCTGCACAAAATCCTAATTAAGATAATCATAGTGATCAAACAGAAAGATGCAGTCAACAAAAAATGCAGCAAGCAGCACACACACACACGCACACACACACACACACACACACACACACACACACACAGGTGAACAGATGCTCAAATCAGCTCTGCGTCGCCGCCCGTATCCATGTGATAAATAATAGACAAGACATCAAACACCAACAAATAGCATAGCAAAAAAATATAACCCATCACAAACCTTATTTTTATTGCAGAATTAATTCCTTTCTGATTATTAATTACACTGATGTTTAGCAGATATAATGTTCACTGTCTGACTTTAGCATGCGAACATCTGATGGGAATGTCAGTAGTTTTGCAGATATTTGGTCCAAAAAAACCAAATAATGGAAAAAGTTGACCTGATGAAAAGTTAAGGGATTAAAAAAGTCATTACAATTCATCATGAGGGGAACATAAATGTTTTAACCAACAGTCATGGCAATCTGTCTCATATTTGTAGAGATATTTCTCTAAAAAAACACAATTTCTAGATCAATTTTAATGTTCTGCTTTGAGTACAATCGCCTGATTTTCTTATTATTTGATACCTAATGAGTTTTTTTGGTACATTTTATTTCTAATTGTGTATATATAGTATTATTGTTGTTAAGGACATTCATAAAGAGTTTCCTATAAATGTGAACCTCATGGTGGCACTAGAGGGAAAAGTCAGGGGATTCGTCCTTTGGGGAACCTGATTCGGTACTAAATACATTTCTGTCGCTGAAGTTGAGTTTGAATTTGAACCCAAGTGCAGGCAGAGCAGAGCAGAGCAGAGCAGGAGCAGTTAAAGTGGTGAAACAAAAAGGTCCATAAAGCAAATTAACAGACAAACTCCAAAATCTAACAAACCAAAAAAAGGAAAATCCCAAGTAGTCCGGATTAAGGGAGCAGGCAGAAAGCTCCGCATGTAATCAAACACAAACTAGCAAATGAATCAGAAACTCAAAGACTGAACACACCGGTGAGGTGCAGAGTAACAAGACAAAGGGGGAGCAAACAAGACACAAGACCCAAGAAAATTACAAAATAAAACAGGAAACGACCAAAGAAAACCCCAAAACCACAACATCCATTATTTAATTAATGCAGCTTTAAGATTTCTTGTAGTTGGTTCCATGTGTGTGTGTTTAGAAACACAACATCCATTTCTGTTTGGTGAGACATGAAGCATAAACCTACAGTAACGAAGGGGATTAAATTAGAGACGAAACAGTTTGAATAGAGTATTTGTCCGTCTGAGTCTGTTCCTGTTTACACCCTGACAGAGAACACAAGTGACAGAGACACGGACAGGCTTCCTTTTTATAAGTTTTCCCTTTTGAACTCTCTCCCTTCTTTCCTGTTGTGTTTGAGTGGAGTGGTTGCTCTCGAGGCCATGGCCAATGCAATTATACAGCAAGCAGCAGAATATTTCACCCAGATGGTGCTCAGCCCGGGTTATTAGTCACACAAGGCTTCAGAGTTCTTCCGTCGACGCTAAAGCCTAAAAACGAACCCACGTGGAGCTAATTTCGATTTCTCCAGCAAATTATTTGGTTCCAGCATCCAAAAATATCCGGATTCATAAATTCCCAGACGGCAACCGTCTCTGCTGCTGTCTCTGTGTCCAAATGTGATTTATATGCTGAGATTACAGCGTCGGTTTTATAATCCTGATATCACTGCACGTCTTATGCGTTACAGAGTGTACGAACCGCTGTGTTTTACAGCTGTCAAATCTTTTAAGATGTTTAAAATGGGACATAAGCAGCAGAAATAGACCAACAGATGGCTTTTTGAATGATGGGAATCAGTTATCTTTGAATCAATGCAGGAGGTTTGTGGTCCAAACTGATTTTGTCCTTCAACATTTGGCTGCTTTTAACATGCAGAAAGTAATTGACCAGAAGGAGCTTTTTTTGATTGGCTTGGATTGCTTTAAAGCTGCTATAATCAATATTTTTATGTTAACAATGGATCAAATGACTTTGTGTAATGTTAAAAGGGGTTCAAACATAATGATGAAACCACTGATAATCATCACCGGCTGCTTCCCTCGGCTCTACAGAGCTTTTTAGGGTCTTTCAGCTTAATAGATTTTGGTTTTATGGCCCTCAACCGAAGCATTTTGGTTCACTTTCACCAACTCATCAGCATTTGTTCCTGCTGTTTCCAGCTAAAAGCCCTTAAAAACCCCCACTGTAGTGTACGCTACCTGCTCAGCAGCAAACAGCAGTTCAACACAGTTGGACGCCAGCTGGAGCATTTCACAGCTAAAGAGCCAAATATTTCCCTCAGGAGTCTAAAAACGGAGCTAAAATAGAGTGAATACTTCATCAGGTGTACAGACTCCCAACGAAATGCTAATGTTGCTCTGTACTGTGGGAATGTCAGTTGTGTTAACAGTTTGTTGCATTGCCTGATGTGGCAAGAAACAGTGTATGCAAATTTAATTTAAAGCTGCTATTAAGGTTGAAAAGTAAAATAAACCTGCCTCCTGCATGAACCGTATGTATGTTTAACTTGTAGAGAACTTGTCGAGTATTTCCAGAGGTGGTACGCAGTGTAAGAAACAGTTAGTTTGGCTTGTTTTTTTGTCCAACCAACAGTTCAAAACACAAAGATATTCCATTTATAGTAATATAAAACAGACGAAAGCAGGAAATTCTTATACTTGAGTTACTTAAATAAAGCAAATTTGGTAAATTTTCTCACAAATTGACTTCAACAGTTAACAGACCATCCAAATACTTGATAGTTAATCTTTCTGACAATTAATTTGTCAATTAATGTATCAACCATTGCAGCTCTGAGTGAAACCGTAAAAGGCTTTTGAACATTTTCAGTCAAACACATTTCACAGAGCAACGCAGCAGCACTTTACAGCTCATAATCAAATCTGAAAGATTTAAAATTTTGGTTTATTTACCGTTAACATACATCGGGTCAACTACAATCAGAGCGGGTGAAACTACACTCAGTTCTTGTGCGTCTGCGTGTTTAACAGACACCAGATTTAAGCATACAGCAGCGATGGTGACACAGATATCACGGAGACCTGACGGCGCCGCCTTCAGTGCAGCTCCTTAAGTGTGTCAACCTCTCCTTTCTTTCTGTTCCCCCCTCAGTGAGGAGCTGAAGCTGGCCTCCCAGAAGTCTCAGCATCTCGAGGAGGTAACTGACCTTTCCAGCGTTTTTTATTATAGAAACGATTTCCCCTTCCTCCTGTTATAGATCGTTTGGGTTTGTTAAGTCGGGAACGGTGATTTGATTAACAGGTTTTGGCATAGCGAGGATTTACCTCCCGCTGTGACTGGAACTCTTAAAGCTCAGACGGGTTTAGCTTCTATTTAAAATGCCTCTATATTTGTGTGTGTTTGCCTCTCAGCACAATGAGGACCGCAGCACTCAGCAGCCAGACATGAAGACCAGGTAAGCAACTAATATGTTCCTTTATCTCAGTTATTATCATAGATTTCTATTAACTGAGAGTAATTCTCACATTTCTCACGATAGTGTTGGTGTCACATTGTAGAAAGTGAAATTAAATTCACTTTGTGTTCGAAGGCTTGAAGTTAATAACTGTTTCTCCAGCATTGGACTCATAATACTCTGGCTTTTAATAAATAACACCATAATTTAATCCCCTATTTAATATTTATTTTCTCAAATGTCTGTTTTTGTGCCACCAACAGTCAAAAATCCAAAGATGATGAGTTTACAATCAAATTATATTTCCCAGAGCCGAACGTGACCACCAGAGAAATTCGATGAATGATCAAATTTTATGGATTATCAAAATAGTTTGATTAATTTTCTGTTGATCGACTGACTGCAGTTTATAACATATGTGTTTATTATTAAACTAATGTAACTAAGTACATTTACTCAGTTTACTCCTCTTTTTACTTTTTATACTTTTACGTAAAGAAATCTGATATTCTTACATGATACGATGCAGTTTCTATAGAGGAGGACAGACGTTGCTTGTTAAGTGATCAAGGTTCACTTTTTGTTATGCTGTCTTGTCTACGATGACCTAAAGGACGTACTTTTTAGTTAAATATCTTCCATTTCTGATGATTTCTTATGGCTTGAATTTTAGGAAAAACTTGAACTCTGCTTCAGGAAAGGATCTGTTGTTTTACTTTTTGAGAGAGAAGGCAGAATATTTAGTTTTAAGACCGAGTCGTATAATCATGTATAATTCGTAATTTTGTAATGGAATCAAATGTTTGATCACAGCAACCTGGTGTCTTATGAGCCCTTGAAGGTTGGACAATATCTAAAGTATCTAAGTATCTAAAATGTTCTTGTTGCCTCCAGTTGCTATAACTTTTGGGTAAACGTGGGATACGATAGGATATGTCAGAGAGTGAGGAAGGAAGTCGGCGAACGTGACTGAGTCATGTCAGATTTCCATCAGCAGTGGTTGTTCTTTAACGATGAAGACCGCAACTCCCATGATCCCACGCTACTTCACAACATCATCAAACTACGTCTTTTGTTATTGTTTTAATGTGAGAGACATATTGTGCGTAACATTACTTGTAATGGAGTTTTTATTAGACCATGGTGTTTCTACTTTTACATAAGAAAAGGATCTGAGAGAGTACGGAGGATTTATTCCTGACAGACTCTTACTCAAATGATAGGACAGTTAGATTTATACTTTTCAAATGTGATATGGTTTATGGTCTATTCATTGTCTTTGGTCTTATTTTAAGCCCTCTTCTCAGAACAGAAACAGAAACTTTGTGTCGCCTCACGCATCTCAGCTCTGCAGTCGGAGGATTAAAACGTGTCACCGCCTCCTCAGAGCAGAGACTTAAGTTGAGAGTGAATGTTTAATGAAGTGGGGATGATAGACGTGGATCAAAGCCGGGTACGTGATGTAAGATCTGAGCAATGAAGTGAAGGAGAAGGTCTGTGAAGAGCAGCTGACAGCTTGGCCAGAGGGAAATGAAGAGGTGATGTACAAGTAGAGCAGAATTAATAGGTTCTTCAGGTACACAAGAAACAGACAGGAGATGTGATTCAGTGAAACGAGCTTCTTCACATCCAGTCTCATTTATCAAGAACAGGGATGACAGGGCATCAGCTGGGTGGCATCGGGCTTATACAACTGATTTTGGAGGCAGGTGGTAAAATCCACAGCTTTATTAATAATCCACTGAACCGCCGCCGAGATGATTCTTTATATTGAATCCTTGGTTTCTCACTTCATCAATCATTTACATATTAGAATTGTGAAGTCAGGTCGATTTCAAACGTGGAACGGACACAATAACGTCTGAAATGTATTCACATGAGTTTATATTAAAGGAACCATGTGCAGTTTTTGACCACTAGTAGCGCTATGGAGCCACGTTTTACATGAGTTGGTTCCCATTTTGTTGCTATTTTGCACGTACAAACACGCAAGTGACAGCGTGGTCTTATCAGTGGTTTCATGCTGTTCTGGTGTCAACAGTTGGTGGCGGTAATGTGCAGAAAGATGTAGTAACACAGGCAGGCAAACATCAAACATTCATGTTTGTGTTTTTATTGTTTGTTTAAAGCCCAGATGAAGACCTTTAGAGTCCTTCCTCACTGCTATTTAGACCTCTCATTTGACTCCGGTGCAGTTTGACAGCAGTCGATATATTTCCGCTCTCTGATTCTCTCCATTTTTCTACAGAGAAACCATCTCGAATCAGGGACCAGCGGGAGAAATAAACTTCCAGAAATCCACTGGAGCCTTAATCTCGGAGAAAGACCGGGAACTGGAGACTCTGAGGAATGAGGTACTCGCACATGAATTTCATCATTTCTCTGAAACTTCTGTCTGAGCCGTGTGAGACATTTACTTTCGTCCTCTGTCGCTGCAGATCGCGGTGCTGCGAGGAGAAAACGCCATGGCCAAGACCCTGCAGTCGGCCGTGGAGACGTTGGAGAGAGACAAAGCTCAGCTGCAGAGCCGCGTTCACAGTCTAGAGCAAAGGCTCATGGGAAGTCAGGCCTCAGAGGGAGAAGACATTGAAGCTCCACCCTCAGGTGAGGAGACAGTTAGAGCGTTCACACTGTTCTGGCAAAGAGGTTTATTCTGTTTGTCAACCTGTTCTCTGATTTCCTTCTGCAGGCGATGCGGCTCTGCAGCAGCTGAGGGAGGAGAAGGAGTTCGCTGAGGGACAGGTAAGACCGTCAGAATATCCTGAAATACGGTTCCATTAAATCAGTTTGGGTTCAGGGTTCTCAGTTCTGGTCTGTGTCCCGATTGTCTCCATCAGATCAACTTCCTGAACAGCGTGATTGTGGACCTGCAGCGGAAGAACGAGGAGCTGAAGATCAAACTGAAGAAGCTCGCTCTGGCAGAGTTCAACGGCAACGACGGGACTGATGGGTAAGACGGATAGGAAATCATAAAATATGGAAAAGAGCACCAGGATTATGGAAAATATAAACTATATTTTTTTTTCTTATTATTTTTTAAAATATTTTTCAAAAATTTTTTTTTTATTTTCAAAAAAAAAAGAGTGTAAGGTGTATATGTTGTGGTATTATGGGGGGATTATGTGCGGATTAAAGCAACATCTGAACACTTCCGACACTTGATAAGATAAATGTAAAAAAATGTTGTCGTTTGTTTGCTTCTGACTCTTAAACTGGAAACAATAAACTGGAACATAAAGCCTCGAAAACACCTCACACACACACACACACACACACACACACACACAGAAAAAGGCTCAGTAGATTCAGGAGGAAATAGTGCATGTTGGGGACTATTTTCCGCAGCGGATTAATCCACATTAAGTGTTTTAGTGAGTATCTGGGGCAGCTAAACAACTATATCTGTTACTAGGAAACAGAATACCACCACCCAGATCCTCTAAATGAACCCTTCCCTCTTTCCCTCTCTCAGGTTTGTTGGAGGTGTCTCAAAGCGGGAAAAGAAGGCGACCCCGCGTCTGTTCTGCGACATCTGCGACTGCTTCGACCTCCACGACACAGAGGACTGCCCCACTCAGGCCCAGAGCCCCGACTCCGTCCCTCACACCACCTACCACGGAAACCCGTCCGACGAGAGGCCCTACTGCGACATCTGCGAGGCCTTCGGACACGCCACGGAGTCCTGCAACGATGATCAGACCTTCTAGAGGCTCCCGAAAAAGCTCTTTCCCCTTAAAACCTTCACCTTCTACTCTCCCACTACATTCCCCCCACAATCCAGCCCCCGACACGCCTGATTAAAATCCCCATCAGATATTTCCATATTGTATTTTTATACTGTATTTATGCATATCACTCGTAGCCACTGTCCTGATCTAAACCCTCTTTCCTCTAAAGATAAACTGTTCTGACTGTAATGCAGAATGCTCGTCCAAATATGCTGCTTTGGTGCAATATTGATGTTTATAACAGAAGGAATTCGTCCTCTGCACTTCGTCGTTTTTAACGTGTTGTTTTTGCATTTAAGTTTGTTTTTCTAAATTAAGCATAAGTGAAGTTTCAGGTTTTTTTTTTTTTTTATTTAGCCAAAAAATGATGCAACGCAGTGAAGCACAGATCAAACTGAAGGGAAAAAGAAGCACCTCTTACATTCCTGTCGTCTGTCTCACATTCCTCCGTCTGCGCGGCTACGAACCAATCAGAGAGCGATACTGCCATGTCAAACCCGTCACTACTTATTAATGTTTTATGTCTTTTCTTCTAGCGTACAGACCTACGGGTATAAGGGCCGCTGTCGGAGGAGATTTTAAGAATAAAGCTGCAATTTTACCGGAAAAAAGTCCTAATATTTCGAGAAAAGATTTCCAGAAATACTCAAAAATGCTGAAAAAACTCTTATTATCAATCGTTATCTACAACGAAACATTCATAAATTACTCAATTAAAAGTTATTAAACACTCCTTACTACAAACTTTGCCTTGTTTACTACGAGGAAGCTTTAAAATATAACGTAATATAACAACTTTAGTCTTTAAACATTATCATGAAACTAATATGAATTAATTCTCGTAATATTACGTCTTTATTCTTGAGAGATTTACTCTCTTTAAACTTTACTGTTGACTGTATTCTTAAAACATAACAACTTTCTTTTCCTTTCAAGAAAACTTTAAAATATAACTTTTAATTTAACGTACTAATCAATCGACTTTTGGCCCTCGTGCTCCGTCATAACCAACAGAAATGTTAACCTATGGAAAACCAATAATACTATAAACTCCTCCAGAGCTTTAACTGCGTCTCACTGTCTTCTTCAGTGGATGGAGTTCAACCAGCAAACTAAAGGGTTAACTGTCTGTGTTTACTCCATCTACTGAAGAAGACCATTAGATACAAATGAAGACTGCACCAAAAGCTAGTAAGTGGACTTTGACTCCACAGACTTTACACTCAGAGGTCAGTTTACTTCTTTTTTTTTTTTTTACTTACTTACTTTTTTTTTTGTATGAAGTTTTCTTTGTGTTTGATCTCCCTACGAGGTCCATTTAATGAGCTCTGGAGCTTTCATCCCGATCGCAGGACCTTCCTCGGCAGTTGTCTTTCTCGGCACTTTTAAGGGTTTCTCGTCAACGTTGGCTTAAAATGTGAGAGTCCATCCGGGTTCACACTTGAATCAAAAGCTCCAGAACAGCTACTAAATGGACCTTGGGATGAGATCAGCATCCAGGTTAACGTCCTCGGGAAAAAAAAAAAATACCACGCCTCTGAAAGTCACCGAGGATTCGTTGTAGAAGAAGAAGTTGTTGTTTTGTTATTTATTGTCCGATCTTTCGTTAACCGGTGATGTTCCTACAGGGAAATAAGCTAGCACTGAGGAGAGGTGTAGGTAGGACTACTGTAGTATAAAGGCGACCGAGTACAGGAAGTCCCCCAGAAAGCCTCGACTAACTTAAGTTTTTGCACTGTTCACTTTAAAGATTCAGCAGAAAAACACACGCAGCGCTTTAACTTTATGACTCTAAACTAAAGGGACGATTTTATCGGAGAGGTCAGTGCGGATTATTCTGCCCTCGTTTAAAGCTTCAAACATCTTCAACCTTTTGGGAAATACGCTTCTTGTCTTTTGAGAGTTTGATGAGATGATTTATACTTTCACAACCCGTAAAACAGCGAATTGACTTGTTGACGCTTCGTTTTTTTTGTCTCTCACTAAAACAAGATGTTAGTGAGATTTAGAGGTAGATGGATTTTGTTACAGAGACAGTGTGAAAACCGTTGTGTTCCTCTGGTACGGCGCTCCTGGCGTGCGTTCCTCTCTTTCGCCACACGTCGCCACAAAGTTAAAATATTTTCAACTTTTTACTGTATTTAAAAGGGAAACTCCAACAATTTCACACCTCAACGTCTGTTTGCAGACTGCTGCATATGTGACTAAATTTGTATAAAACAATCAGATAAATTGCGTCAGATTTAATCATTTTACAAATGCAAAGATTGAACATATCGTTAGTGAAAACAAACACACATCGCTCAACCGTCAGACCCGATTTATCTCTGCATTGATTTTTATGTTTTATAATTTCCTGAAGGACTAACGCACAGATATATAAGAGTGTAATCAGTTTCTTGTCGAAGGTCGAACAAGCGAATTTCCCAAAACGTGAAAAACCTTTTAAATTAACCCTGTATAGCAACACGTGTTTGACTTGTTGTTCTTAAGCACAATTTTGGATCATATTGAATCTTTCAGTGTAACAGTGTATAATAATACATGATGTGACTAACCACTGAGTCTTTGTAAATACTAATCAGAGGCTTCCCCTTCTGATAAATGTGTACACAGTGCCATGGAACAAACAAAAAAGAATAGCTTTTTATGTGTACTACATTTTTATTTTTCTGCCCTGTTGATAAGATTGACATTGTATAAGGAGGTTTCAATATAAAACAAAAAAAAAAAGCCCATTTGTATAGACTTTAAAAAACATTGTGTACTTTATAAGTGATGCGTCTAATTATTAGTGTAATGTTTTATATGTAACAATTTCCGGCACCGTCTAGAAATGGTTTTGGGAACCAGATGTCGGCGTGGTGTAAACTGTCACTGTTTTCTATGTACTGTATATTCCCGAGCAGTCCAATAGAAATACTAAGAAAAGAAACCGTGTGTGTGTGTGTGTGTGTGACGTTCTTCTTTCTAGCTCACAGGACGGTGGTACATTAGCTGCTGCACTGCTCATTATAGTTTCATCCCCCCAGATCCGTTTACTCCAGAGAGGTTCAGGCAGCACAAAGAAGGCTGCTCCATTTTTCATGAGCTCCGGAGGGCTGTTACATTAATGAAGATTACCAGTTAAAACCAGGCTTTACTTTGTGATTCAGGCTTATTTTTTTGGCTCTTTTCACTGTTGCTGTGTCGCTGTCAGAGTTGTTGGTGGTTGCTGGGAGAAAGTCTGTCTATACGAGGTTACTGTATTTGTACCCGAGGGTAGTTTTGGTTTTACAGTAGAAGACGACAAAAGTATAAGATCGGCTCAGACAATAGACAAACATGATAGAGATAAAAGTGCTCCAGGCTCTAAAAATCAGGACTTAAATGAATAAAAGAACACTAAAATAAATAAATACTATAATAAATGAGGTAAAAATGTAGATAAAAACAAGATCTGAATGACAGCTGCTATTCTTATATCGCTTTCTTTAACATCATATAATGACGTCATACTAATTAGAGGACTATTTAATAGTTATTAACATAATTTTACACACATTTTATAACTTTTTAGTAAATAAAAACATTTCATTCAGCAACAATCCTGTTCTTGTGTATATTTTTTAAAAATGTGACGTCTTAAATTCTGTTTCAAGGATCTTTTTGTGTTGTGTTTACTCTTTTATATTCCCTTTTTAACCTCTTATTGTCATTAAAACCCTTCTGGGGACAGATTCAAGAAATCAGGGAAATATATTCATCATTATGAAACACAAGGTTATAAAATTAAATGAAAGTAGTTCCTTCATGCTACACACAGAAAAAGATTCACATTCATGGAACAACAAAAGATAAATAAAATAAACCAATATATGTACAGTTAAATATATACATACAGGTTTAAACCCAGGAAAATAATTCTGTAGGTCAGCAGCAACAAGATAATATAGTTTCATCTTCACATAAAAAGTCCTTCCTTATCAAATAATAATTTCATTATGTCAGATTTTCGGAGGTGCTGCAGCTGCAGGATGTGGCACCTGATGAGTCCAATATTCACCCTCTATTAGTCTCCACCTCTTCCTGAGGGAAATACCTGTCTCTATAGCTGATAAATGCTCCTCTATGTTCACCATTTAGTCTCTAACTGTGCCCGTCTGCCGTTTACTGCTGAGCAGGCACTGTACTCTGGCTTGTTGGCAGAAAACTGGTAACATTCAGGTGTTACAGCAGCACAAAGCGAGAGAGAGACACAGCAACGGGTCCACAGGTCAGACCTTTTTAAAACAGAGGACACCAACAGATCTGTAACATCTCATCACTGAGGCCCCTTCCTCTCATATGCGTCTCATTTTACAGTAACAAAAACACAACGATCCCGACATTCAGGAGATTATACGCTAATAAAAAAACATACCTGTGAACATTTAAAAAAAAGGTCCCTGCCAACAGATCCTCCTAAATGTTACACACTGCACACACACACACACACACACACACACTTTAAACACTGAACACAAACACCCACAAATAAGTTTTGTGAATTTTATTAAGAAAACAAAACCATTGGACATGATAAAAACCAAGCACTACTGATGGAATAAATAAGTCAAACCAAACCAATAAATCTGTACAAGATCTAAAGTGAAACAAAATGGTCCCAAGAAAAAAAAAAAAAAAAAAAAAGGAAAAACATACAAGATTTTATATCTCACAGCTCTTTTTTTTTGTTTTTAAAAACACAGTTATGAGCAAACTATAAGCAATCGGCTCAATCAGGTGAAAGCTACAACATAAGTGAGATCTGTTTTAAACTGAGTGTACATAATGCTGTTTATAACTGTTAATGTCAATACAATAGCATTTTAAGTTCCAGCGCTGCTGGACTGGGAATGAGGTATATGCTAATCCATCCTCTAAACTGAGACAATTGTCTTTTTTTTTTTATTTATTTCTTTTCTCTCCATCCATGTGAATGCTGATTCTGAAATCGGATCAAGTAATCGCGTCGTAAAAGTATTTCTACAGCCCCTGTTGTGTTATGAAGTCATTGGTTTTTTGTGAGTCAATCGATTCCAATCCATATTCACGAGTCAATATCGATTAATGAAACTAAACCTTGCATGTGTGAGGTTTGTACATTAGAGGTCATAGGTCTGAATCCGTACTATTAAAGTTCAAGTAAATTGCACAAAATATGCACAAAAACCGAGATCTCGATGCCACGCGTGTATGGATTCAGCCGACAGACAGCACCTTGAAGGAGGATTAGAACCAATGTTTGAGCTAAAAAGACTGGACCCATTCTGTCTGGAGCTACAGAAACACGTGGAGGTCGTAGGTAAGTAGTGATACACAGAACAGAGATTGAATACGAGTCGTGATTGGCGGACGAGGCGGGAAAAAAAGCAGCCCCTCCTCCTCCCCCCTCCTCCCCCCCACCGCCAGCTGCGAATGGTCCGTTTCTGCTTCTCGAGGCTGGGAAACAACAAACAAAAAAAAAAAAAAAAGGTGCCACCTTGAAGGAGACGCGGACCAGCGAGCGGGAAGTCTGATTTATGAGGTTTGCAGATGTTAAAGTTTTCCAGAAGATTAAAAACTAAAGTGGGTAGTGTTTAAATTCCAGTCTCCAACGGTTGTTAAAGGAACAGTTCCACAGTTTGAGAATCACTTTGTTCCTGAGAGTTGGATGAGAGGGTTGGTATTAATGTGACGCTACAGCTAAAAAAAAAAAAAAAAAAAAAAGCCTTTAAAAACGACCTTTAAAAGCTCAATTAACATATTATATCTCATCTGTTTAACCCATAAACAGTCCGGCACACGTAAAACCACAATTTCTCATCTTTAGACTTTGTCTTTTATACAAATAAAATATAAAACATGTTAATAATGGAGTTAAATCCACCTCTAAAGCTCACTGATTAACATGTTGTATCACATTTATTTAATCTGTAGAAAAACTGAAGTCTAAAAAACAAAAACCAGCAGTTTAATGAGGAATTATGTGCCCGACTATTTCTCGTCCTGGAGGAACAGAACAGATATCATTTAGTTAGAGAGCTTTAAAAGGTAGTGGTAGGTGTTTTTTTAAGAGCGCTATCGACCCTCTCGTCGAACTCTTCCCCAAAATGTTGGAACTATTCCTTCAAAGAAAAAAAGAAAAACTAACTGTTGTAGTTGTAAATATTGGATAATGCTAATTAGTGACGATTATAAGGCAAAAAAACCCAACAAAAACAAAAAAACATGGCACCAAAATTGTAATTCAAAACCAGCTTGACCTAAAAAAAAACGTGCATTTAAATCGTAGCAACTCAAGGCACACCTTCGGGACCTACGCTACCTACGCCTGTCTTCACTACTTATCCTGTAAAGAGTTCATCTTGACCAGTACCGTCGTCTTCTTCGTCGTCTTCTACTACGCACCACAAACTAACTCACCTTTTAAAAAACAAACAAACAAACAAACAAACAAACATGTGAATGGAGAACTTTTCATGGATAGAGAAAAAAGACTTCCACTACAGCAGCAAATCTATCTGTGATCGATTGTGACATACCATAACAGTGCATTGACCCTCCTGAGAAAAAAACCCTAAACATTTCCTAAACAAATATAGAACATTAGTCTAACAGGAGGCGAAGAATCGGGAGGATTTTTGAAGTGACGTGTGGTCTTAGGGTGGAGGTTCCCCCCCGGCAGCCGCTGATCTGAGACCAGGTTAGCCTCTTGAAGTATCCTGAGCTAAACCGTGAGCAGTAAAACGTTTTTAAAAACGGTCTCAGAGCAGCGTCCGGGATATCAACCTCGTCCTAATCTCGGATCCCCAGTGTTAACTCTTTAAGTCACAGATGCAGGTCAGTGTTTGTGGTCTGGCCTGGCGGGTGGCTGGGCTCGGCTGACAGCGCCGCCGCCCCCCCCCCTCTGGTCGCGGAGAGGATTGCGGACCGGGTTTTTTCGGAGCTTCTCTTGGCATTAGTGGAAAAAAGTGTGGAGAACTGGAAGGAAGCACGGAGGAGGAGGAGGAGGAGGGGGGAGGAGGAGGAGGAGGGAGGGGACCGGTGAATAGAGGTAATATCCATTCTCCCTCTGTGGCAGAGGAGTGTTAGGGCAAAGGTGGTAAACTGGAGGGGGAGGCGAGGAGAGAGGAGGAGAGGGGAGGGAGGAAGAGAGACGTCCATTCTCCCTTTGGTATAGTTTGGGTAGAGGAAGGTGAGGTGGTGGTGGGGGGGGGGGGAGTAAGAGGAGTGGGAGGAGAGCTGGTGTGTCCATTAGCCCTAAATTATCTAGAGATAATGGAGGGAGGTGCAGAGGGAGGGAGGGGGGAGGAGGAGGAGGGTGAAGGAGAGAAATGACTCAGCCCCAAACATTTAACTCTCCTCAAAGTCCTGAGGTGAGGACTCCTGTTTGCTTTTCTTGCTGGGCGGGGCCTCCTCCTCTAGGTCCTATAAGAAAGACACAAATAACACACACATGAGAATCAACGCTCGATGATGTCGTTGTTTACTTGTTTACTTACTCGGAATAAATCAGGACCCTTAAACAGGCTTGAGGAGTAATAGATTACATGTAACTGAATCAGGTCGAAGTGGGGGGGTTATTTAGCTTGATTACAATTTGACAATGCAACGTTTCTGATGGATCTAACGCCGTCAGTTCGCCGTCATCAGGCCGTCTGACCGCGAGGTAAAGTAGTGAAAATATTCTAAATGTCGTGAACACTTTAATTGGTATAGATTGTTTTTTTAAATGGGCTCCGTTTTGCCGCTGCAGCGTCCACAGAAGAACTCGCAATGTTTTTTTTCCTGCGTTTTCAGTCAGTCAATCTCTCGCCTCGTGAACTTACTTACTTACACGATGTAACAGCGGTGGGTATTTAACGGATTCAGTGTGGATGAATCGCACAGAGATGACTTTAAGGATTGTATTTTATTGTGTCAGTTTGTTGCCGTTTCTTTTTTCCAACTTTTTAAAATCATTTAATAATAAAATAAGCTTAAAAAACTCTTTTTGTGGAAGCTCACTGAGGATTCAAAGAAAGAATAAAGACTGAATTAGTTAGCGTAGAGAGATATATACAGACGCTCCAAGGGCAGCAGGTCCCTGCGGTCAGTGCTGTTGTTATTCAAGGTCTTACTGTATCAATGTGGCTATAAATATCCATTCAACATTCACAGAGAGCCTAGAGGCAACATACAGCGCGTTATAGCTGCAGCTGGAGGAGGGAGGTAAACACTGGAGCAGCAGTTCCACAGAGAAGTGAACAAAACGCTGATAAATTGGACCTGTAAGTTTGTTGTCCTGGTTTGGAGATTACTGTTGCTTTATATCTCTGGTTTTTGGAGTAATTGGACTATTTTTAAAGACGCAGACGTTGCTTTTGATTGTAAGTTTAATAGAAATCTCAGTGAAATCAGAGAGCACGGCTGAGGAATCATTCACAGACACAGACTGCGCTCACACCCGAACCGATGGGCTGTTCGTACCTGAGTGGCTTTACTGTCCGAGGAGTCCTTCTCCCCTGAGGACAGACTGTCTCTCTTGGCACTTTGTGCTCTCTCTGAGGTCTCTGATGAAGGGGTGGTCTTACCTGAAGGATTGAAACACACAAACACATCAGAACAGACACATTTCTTCTTCCTCTGAGCGGTGCACATTACAGGTGCTGTGGTTTCTGACACTTTAATGACACAGTGTGGTTGTGTGAAGGAACTGCACAGTAACATGGAGACTAAATGGAAGCTGGGGCAGTTTAGTTTAACTCTCTTTAACATGAGAGAAAGACCTCAAAGTGGAAACAATAAAAGGGGATGATAGATCCAAACAGAACATTATCACAAAACATGAAGTCCAGAATCTACAGTTTCCAACTCCTCAAATGGGAATATTTGCTGCTTTAATCTACTTCAGGGTTCCCACTCTTAACACATAATGTTCCAGGACCTTTCCAGGACATTTTCCAGGAGTTTCCCATGACAATACAGGACATCACCTGCTTAAAAAGCTGCAGGTTTGGGGCAAACTGACTACATTCATTTGGCCACAGCCCAAAAGCAACAGTTCAAATCAAGTAAAATGTATTTTATTCTACAGAAAAAGAGTTAAAGTGTTCATTGCACGTACAATTAACATCACTTGTGCATGTTTTCATCAACCACAGCCACTATTATATTAAGTCAATGACAATACATGAAGTAACATTATTATTTTGATAAATTTATTAATTGTGAAATCATTGTTCAAGCAAAAATGCCAAAAATATGAAGTCAAGCTTCTTAATTGTGAGATCTTCTTGTTTTTCTTTGTCTTATGTGATAAAATAAGGAGGTAAATTGATGATCTTTGGGTTTTGGTAGGGAGAAATTTTTCCTTTTTCTGCTGTTTTACAGATCAAATGATGAATTAACTAACCGTTGGCTGCAGCCCTTCTTTCATTTAAGCCCTGTTTGTTCACATGATGTACTGTGTGTGAGGCACTTTGCTCGATACTCATTTATCAAAAGGAATAAATGGCACAATTTAAAACACAAGCAGACAGCCGCTCTGATTACTATTGTGGCTGTACGAAGGATTTTAACCTCTTTTTCCACCACGAGGGAACAAACATTGTTATAGACTATTAAATTAGTCTCATTCAGTGTTTCATGATTTATTTATTATACTGTTGTTGTTCTTTGGTGCGTTGGAGACGATAACTGATTGATAAATGTGTAACCAAACTCTTTATATGGTGTATAAAACGTGAACTTTGCTGTTAACCGTTACGTTAATCTGGCGGCGAGAGCATAGAGGAAAGAAGAAGGCTGAGAAACCTCAAAGAAAGTCGTCGGTTGAAGTCTCGAGGGGGGGGGAACCGGCGTGGCCACAGCTGCACTACATCTGTGTCCCTTCCTGTGTGTTTAACCTTGAGGGAGGGGGGGGGGGAGGTAGTCGTTTTAATTTTCTCTCAGTGTGATGTTTGTCCTGACGTTAGGACGAGGAGGGAAACAAAAACAGGAAGTGGCTCCAACTGATCAGCCACGTTGCTACGCTACCACCTGCTAGCTGTGAGTGAGGAGATCGACGTGTGTGTGTGTGTGTGTGTGTGTGTGTGTGTGTGTGTGTGTGTCTGACCCCGCTTGCTGTCCGGACTCTGGTCAGACTTGGCCTCGCTGTTCTCGCGGTGGGACGCGTTGGCGGGCTCTGGGGTGGGGCTGGTGCTACAACTGTTTTCCTGTTTCACTGGAGACGAGTCGGCGATGGAGCTCTGGTTGCTGTTGTCATCTGGAAAAGAAAGAAAGAAAGAAAGAAAGAAGAAAGAAGAGTCACTTCAGTTGGTGCTTGTCATTATGAGATTATTAAATACTGATGTTGGGACACAGTAGTGCACAGTAGGACCCCCCCTCCTCCTTTTAAATGCTACAAACCAGCTTATTTCTATTTTTTACGCAGTCCTACACTCACCAGAAAAACTCCACTACACCACTATTTCCTCATGTTTAAGTAATGACCAGACATTTTAGGGAATCACTGAGCATCGTTTCAAATTAAACTATATATCTAAGAGATGTTTCCAGTGGGAACCAGTTGGCTTGGAGCTGAGGGCCACAGACAGGAAGTCCGACAGCACTGAGAGACACAGACTAACAACAACTAGCCACTAACTGTCGGTGTAGTTGCAGATCGCTCTCTTTCCAAGCACGAAGGACAAACTGCGGTGGCCAGGAAACACGAATGTCCCCATTTAGAGTCAGTGTTTGGTTTATGATTCTTATATTTCGCTGATTACACACTAATAAAAACATACCTGTGACTATTATCTTATATTCCTGCCACCAGATCCTCCTGAATGTGACACACTGGAGCTTTAAGGCTTTCGGGACCTACCGTGCATGTCCATCATCCCCGGAGAGGAGCTGTTCTCTGGAGTCGTCAACTCTGAGCCGTACTTCTCATCTTTTCCCTTCTTCTTACTCTTGTTCTTCTACAGTGAGAGAGACGGTGCAGTGTTCACACACACACAATAGCTCCATTTAAAAGCAATCAACATGTAATAATAATGCAAAAAAACAACAATACAAAAACAGTGGTTTGAAAAGTGTTTTCACGGAGGGGGAAAAAAAATGCATTAAAAACAATATTTTGCCCTTGAAACATTTTCTTTTGTGTTCATTGTTTCGTATAAAAGCGCCTCCTGAAAACACGCTCTTACGCCGCGTGCTTCGGGGGGGTTTCTTGCTCATGACAATGTCAGTAAAAAAGAGGTCTGAACTCACGTCATCTGATTTGGGCTCCGTCACCGGCACCCACTTGTAGATGCGAAGGGACGTGTCTCCGACGGTCACCCATTTCTTCTCCCTGTGTGGGAGCGAAAAAGCCAAAAAGCTGAGTCAAAAGCTCTGAGGGAACGTACGTTAACCCCCCGACACCTCGAAATTAAAACACTGTGACATAATGTAAAGCGAACACTGAACGCCATGTCAATGAACTACTATTATACTGCATAAACATCACAAAAAACTACTTCTCCTGATGGGATTTTATCCTGAAATGACTTTAAAAGTGCTACAAACACAATAAGGTTATTCTTTATTCTGCTACTAATTATTATTTGTGTTACTAATCAATCTCCTGATCAACCAGAGCTCATTATTACATTGTCAAATTACTTATATTGTCCGACCAACAGCCCAAAAACCCAAAGATAATAAATTTGCAGTTACATAAAGCAGAGAAGAACAGATAATTAGTATATTTCAGAGGCTGGAGCCGGTGAATATTTGGCATTTATGCTTAAAAAAATGACTTAAATCTGTCTGTAAATGGGAAAGATTGTGATTAACACGGCGTGAAACATCCTGTTAGAATAAATAGACATTAAAATCACGACTGAATCCCAAAGACTCATTACATCGCTAAATACAATTACACCACAGCAGATAAAATACATTTAAAAGAGATTGTGATGGACATTTTTTCACAGTTTTCTGACATTTTATAGACCAAAATGTGTTAGTGAGAAAATAACTGCAGCATTAACTGATAATGAAAACACATTTAAAAGTAGCAGCCTTAAATTATTTGGTCTATAAAATGTCAATATAGTAAAATAATGTCCTTCACAATTCACTAAAGCCCAAATAGACATATTCAAATGATTTTTTTTGTCTGATCAACAGTCCAAAAACCCAGAAAGACCCAAGAAAACCAGCAAATATTCATATTGGAGAAGCTGGAATCAGAGGATTTCTGATATATTTGGTTAAACAACCAAACTGACAGAATGATTCAGATTCAATATTATGATCTAGAGACATAAACACACTAGAATCGACAATGATACTGTCAAAGTGATAAGATAGGATATAAAATCAACATAATCTGTGAATTTGGCTTTAAAAAAATGAGTTAATTAATTATCAAAATTGTTTCCAGGGATCGACTTATCAATTAGCCAATTGTTTCATCTCTAAATATTCAGTTAATTTACATAAAAATAGGAATACAGCGATACAAACAATCTGCTACAAGCTTAAAAGTGTCACTTAAGTAAAAGTAAATCAAGAATGATCAGCAAAATGTACCTAAAGTATCATAAAAAGTACTCATAATGTACTATTGGATATAATTATCACATTACATTGTGTAAATATTTAGATAGCATAACTCATATATATTTATTTATGGAGTACATTAACCTGAAACGTAGTACAAAATGTAAATACTCAACTATAATCATCTTAAAATTGTACTTAAATAAGTGTTTAGTGGGTTTTTAGTTAGTTGCATTCAGTGTTTACAAATTCTTATTACAATAATATATAAAATACATTAAATTTAACTTAGTCTATTTGTACCAGAATTTATATAATTCAGTTTTTAATATCTATAACCTAAATAAAATAACATTTAAAGTTATTATCAGACCCCAACTTCTACTGACGCTTGATTAAACCACCTGATAACTCTGAAATGTAGTTAGGTTTAAGTATTTAAGTAGTACAAAATGGAAATACTCAACTATAATTAGTAAAAAGTAAAATTGTACTTAGTAGCATTCAGTGTTTGCTTACTTGGGGGATTTAACCACATAAACCGATAGTGTGTTTGAGAATTAATACAAAATCACGATACAATACTTTATATATTTCCTTACACCTTTAGTAGAAAGTACAATATTCACCTCTGAAATGTAGTTAAAGTAGTACAAAATGGAAATACTCAACTATAATTATCTTAAAATTGTACTTAAGTAAGTCTTTAGTAACTTTTTAGCGTGTTAGTTCATTGTTTGCTTACTTTATGGCAGAAAACAAACTCTTGTTTACAAAAATATATAAAATGCATTAAATTGAATTCAGTCTATTTGTACCCAAATGTATCAAGTTGAGTTTAATGGTTTTTAAGTTCTTTAAACTAAAATATAACATTTCCAATGAAGTTATAAACCACCTGATAAACAATGTTTACCTCTAAAATGTAGTTAAAGTAGTAAAAAAAGGAAATACTCAACTATAATTATCTTAAAACTGTACTTAAGTTAGTTCCTATAAAGTAACTTAGTAGTACGTAGCTTTCATTGTTTCCTTACCGGAGGGATTTAACCACATAAACTTAAATGTTTTTGAAAAATTGATTAAAAAAAAACCAAACATTAAATTTAATAAACGTTTAAAATTGAGTTTAATTGTGTTTTTTTAAGTTCTTTAAAACTAAAATATAACATTTCCACTAAACTTATAATCAGACCACTAACTTCTACTGACTTGGGGACGTTTGATTAAACCACCTGACAAACAGAATATGGGATAAATTCTCCCACCGGGGCGGGGTTAACACACCTAAAAACGGCACAACCTCGACGTGAATGTGTTTCTCGGCGCCATTAAAAGGCGGATAAACACCGTAATTTAGTGTTAAACGTTTAAAAGACTGAGTCACTCCGTGTTTCAGCCATGTATAGCCTACTTCCCCCTCTCTCTCCGTCTCCCAACCCCCCACCCGGTGCCTCGCTCTCGATCAGACCTAAAGGGCGACTCAAAGCGCTTAATTTAAAAACTCCAGACGGACTTAAAAAATAAAACAAACTCCTCCGACTCGAGAGCGCCGTCGTCAAAATCGCGTCTCTCTCTCTCCCCGAGTCGAAGAGTAAAACCAAACCCGCCCGCCTGAGCCACAAACAAACGGGCAGCAATGGCTTCATGTGACTGCATCGAAATGGCTTCTGGGTTCAGCCGTTAAAACCAGCTCGAGAGCTCGAGAGAGGGAGCGCGAGAGAGAGAGGGAGAGGGAGAACCGGGTACGTTGGTGTATGTTTTGCCGCCAGTCGACGGTTAGCGCCGCACTAGTGCGCCCCGGTTGCACCTGAGCTGCAAGTACATCTGCCCGTTGGATCGAGAGAAAAATATGTCTCCCCCTTCGTTTATTCTTTCAATTTCATCCCTCACTCCCGTCTCCTCTCCTCCCCCAACAAGCGAGGGTTTTTTTTTTTTTTTTCTCTCTCTCTCTCTCTTCCCTCCTCTCTCGTGTTAGATAACGAAGCCCTTCTTTCTTTCTTTCTTTTCTTTCTCCTTCCTCTTACCATTTTCGTACTTTCTCAATAGCGGCCATAACCCTCTTGATGTCATCTTTCGCCCTGCTCCGGGTCTCAGCTCGGACCGACCTGCCCGACATTGCCGCGGTGGGTATAATATTTTTTTTTTTTTTAAAGCTCGCCGGCAGTTCAGACACAATGCAAACAGTAGAGCGCCACAGAGGAGCTACTGCGCCTGCGCGGGACTGATGTAGCATGAGCACAGAGAGAGAGAGAGAGAGAGAGAGAGAGAGTGAGAGTGTGTGTGTGTGTGTGTGTGTGGGAGAACAAAGAGGCTGCAAACAGACTGGAGGAAGTTTTATTTTAATTTAAGTTAAAATAAAATCATTGAGATACTATCATGGTGATCTTTTTTTTTTTCCTCCACATTCAGGAAACTCTGTGGGGTTTTTTTGTTTTTTTTAAGTTCTCGAGTGTTTCAGAGTTACAGGAAAGATATAAGTTAACACACAGCTGAAGATAAGCACAATAAAGAAAGATAAACTTAAATATTTAACCTTTTTTAACTCGCTGAGGGATATAATCTGTGCAGGACGAGCACATTTGGGTGAATTTGGAGCAGGTTATTTGTTGCATCAGATGTTTTTTTTAGGAACTTCTGTGTGAAAGGACTAGTGGAGGTTGGGAAGCACCGTCCTGTGTCCTGAAGGCAACACAAAGTGCTTTACAGAGGTCACAAACAAACAAAACAAGACACAAATGATAAAAACAACAACATCAGACGGGCAACAACAACAAAAAAAAGAGGGAAAACTGTAAGAATAAACAACCAAAAGCACCCAGAATAATTTAAATATATATATTTAATGTAGAACTGCACATTCATGGTTCTCAGAGGATGAACCCTGCCATTTTTAGGATGACCCTTGACCTTTCCTCTCGTCCCAACAGGATCCAGTTGTACAGAAAATATATTAAAGTGTAATTTTCAGTGAAATTTGTTGATCAAATTGATATTAATGAGAGGAAGACGCTTGTCCTCATTCACAGTCCTTAGACCAACATGTTGATACACACAGTTATATTTATATATATTTATATTTTTATATATTAAATGAGCTGTCCAAAATGTAATGTTATTTTATTTAATGCTAAAGTTAGCATTTGTAGTTCTCTACAGTAAAGTTAATAAAAATTAAAAAGGACCATGTTGCCCTTTAGTGGTGTAATTCGCACAATTACACTATAATGAGTTATTATTGTGAATTAAATCTTCATTTACTGATTTTAAACATTTTAATAAAATATTAATAAAACTCATAAACTGAACGTCTACCCAAAATAAATGAGTGAAACAATAAACGGGGAAAGTGTCTCCCGATATAAGTTACAAAATCACACACATACACTTAAATATTCCCCCCCCCCAAAAAAAATAAAAAATAATAATAAATAAATAAAAAGTTTTTTTTTTTTTTTGTATCTCGGTATTTCCGACGGCACCTGAACGTCACACGTCGTCATCTCTCCGCGTCACGTCAACACGCAGCGCAAACTCGGCGAAGTAGTGAACAACAAAACCTTCCGGACGGACTACAAAACGTGTTTCTGTGGCGGCGCTGAGCGACGTGTGACTGACGGGGTTCGGTTAGAAGCGGTGCCTGAAGTATCTGACTGTGTGTGTGTGTGTGTGTGTGTGAGAGAGATCTGAGGAGGAGGCTGTCTCACTCACTGAACCCCGTTCACATACACACTGATTCACAGACTGCAGCCTGCAGGTGTCCGTTCAGTGCTTCAGGATGAATGAAGGAGGTGAGTTGTGTCGTGTTTCACAGTTCGGCTCATGTTTTGTGTCCAGTAGTGCAGATATTAACCCCCCCCCCCTCCCTCTGTAGAGCTGGTGGAGTACTTCAGGGCTCAGATGATGAAGGATCCGGACATGGCCTCTGCTGTGGCCGCTATCCGCACCCTGCTTGAATTCCTAAAGAGAGACAAAGGTGTGTTCACTCCCAGTCTGTAGCTTTTTCTCCTGTGTTGCTTCTGTTGCCACAACCTGACCATTTGCCCCCCCCACCACCACCAATTCAGGAGAAACTATCCTGGGCCTGAGGGAGAGCCTGACGTGGGCCACAGACTGCCTGACGGGAGTGGACTCCTCTGTGGCCGTGTCCTCGGGGGGAGAGCTCTTCCTGCGCTTCATCAGTCTCACATCGCTGGAGCATCAGGTGAGCAGCCCCCCCCCCTCCAGAGGAACACCACTGTGCACCCGAACAAGTCCAGATCCAGAAACAGCTCGCCATGAGGCCACGACTGCAGTGTGACTCCAACAGTATGCCTATATGTACAAAGCAACTGTTTCATCTGGCTGCGGTCGTTCTGTTCTTCAAATGAAGTGTTTGTTATCCAAAGTTCCTCCAGTAATTCCTCTGTCTGTGTCCTGGATTGCGTTTCCTCGCTGATCCATGGAGGAGGGATTGTGACACAAAGCCTGAGTTTTGTGCTTTTTGGAAAATATCCACTTGAATTTGACCAGGGACGTTAAAAACCTTTAAAATTTGTCAGTTTTAAAGGTCCAGTTTGTAACATTTAGGAGGCTCTATTGGCAGATATGGTATATAATATTTATAGGGATGTTTTTATTAGTGTATAATCGTTGTTGTTACCTCACAATGAGCCGTTTTTATCCTCTCCTCTTCTACGGTGTCCGCCATGTGGAACCGGCATGTATAGTAGCCCAGAGAGGACAAACTAAACTCTGGCTCTATAAGGGGCTTTATGCATTCAGTGGGTTTCCATCTGCAGCTTCACAGTTAGGTGCTCCTGAATAAATGTTACCTTTAATGGCAGTGCAGGAAAGGCTTTCAAACGTTTCGACCGTAGAGACATAAAATGAATAAAAATGTAACTGAACAGTTGAAAGAATAAATAAAAGGTGGCTTTTTTTTTTTTTTTTTTTTAAATACTCAAAAAAACTGTACAGAGTTTGGTTGGTGGGTAAGTTCCCGACTCCTGGATAAACCAGAGAAGTGATGAGAAGAATAATTTGTCTCTGCTTCCACAATATTGTTGTTTCAGGTCTAATTGGACCTTTTGTTCCTCTTCCTGTCAGGATCTGTCTCGCTGTAAGAAGGTGATGGAGGAGAGAGGAGAACTCTTTCTAGAGAAGATCTCAATGTCCAGGACCAAGGTTGCTAAGCTCTGTCACACCTTCATCAAAGATGGCGCTGTGAGTATTTTACCTACACGTCACCACTTATTTAAGCTAACAGAACGACACGGACAATTCAATCACACACAGGATGGTTTATTACGTTTGTTTTCTATTTGAAGGGAAAATCGAACTCCGTTAGAGAATAAAAATCCAATTTGAGTTTTTAGTTTTTGAGCAAATCAAATCTAATCAGATACTTAAGAATTTATAATGCTGTAATGTATATTTAATCATTTCCATCATGAGTTATGGATCAGAGTGGGAACATTAAAGCTTTCTGCTCGTGTGAGATGCAAACATTTATTTTCTTTTAGAGTTTAGAAGAAGTTTTAAATTCATTTTTAAAACCGGATTTTGTCACAAGGGTGTCAAAAGACGGAGGTCAGCATGAAAACTTACATTTCAATGCTCAGATATCAGAAATTAAACACTTTATTTGTCCTACGAGGGGCAATTTGAGGCAAGTGAGCCCGCAAAACACATTAAAACAATCTTAAAAACAACAAATATGACCAAGTTAGAAAGATCTGAAAAATACACAAGGATTAATATAACTGGCCACCAATATCCAACACCACAAAGGCTCAAAGTAATACATCAAATCTCTAGCTTGTATCTGGAGCCACTAAACATATATTTCCTTGCCACAGATAAAGTTAACCAGTAAGCCAGCAGCGTTGGCGGTGAGAGCAAACTAATCTGTCCAAAGCATTATTGAATTCTAGGGACACCACGGCTATTGAAGGTTTGGCAAAATATAGAGGAAAAGGCACCAGGTCAGGGTGTAAGGAATAAAGGCTACACATGTTTACAGCTGGAGAATGTAAGACTCACTTTAGGCAATATCAGCAGTGATAAAAGAAAAGGCACAGGGAGCCACTAGAGGGGCTAAAGAGCCACAGGTTGCCTAACCCGGTCTAGAGTAAAAAGCAGGGGGGGCCTGATAATGATCCTTGTGGTAGGGATGCACCAATACCACTTTTTTAAAGACCAAATAGAAGTACTTATTTGGATACTTGCAGATACCGAGTACCGATGTGAGTCCTTAATACCAAATACAGGTTTAACAATGATTTTGAAAACATGTTTTATTGTAAAAGTTGCTTATAATATCTTCAAACTGCCGCCTGTTAGTTGCTCAACTAACAGGAGCTTACACAAGTACCTAGTCACAGTATCGGAGCAGTTTAATGATTACAGTTAAGAGTAAATGAGCCCTGTATCAGACCAGGTCTATGAAGAGTTCAGCACAACAGCAGTTATTGTTGCGACGAGCCGCTCTAAAAACCTGACTGCTCCGACTAAAGATCATCATTATCCTCCAGGAAAAACACATAAATTGTGAGTTGGCCAGTGATTCAGCACAGTTCAGATGTAGGCAGGCATACAATACAGTATTTAGGCAGTTCAATCCCTTTCTCTTGCTTTCTCTCACAGAAAATCCTGACTCACTCGTACTCCAGAGTCGTCCTCAGGGTGATGGAAAAAGCTGCAGCGGAGAAGAAACGCTTCTCTGTCTATGTGACTGAATCGCAGCCTGACTCAGCTGGGTGAGTGAATACTGTCAGTAAACTGTGTCCTTGTTTTATTCTGAAGGGACACGCACTCATTGAATCAGCCTTTATCCTTTCTGTGTTCAGGCGACAGATGGCCGAAGCCCTGAGAAAACTCAATGTTCCAGTAACAGTAGTCCTGGATGCAGCTGTGGGGTAAAAACACTGAAGTTTAAAACCAAACTGTGTCAGTGTGGAGCTCAGTTGCTTTTATTCAGTATGATTCTGTTGGGGGGTTTTTTTTGCAGGTATGTTTTGGAGAAAGTCGACCTAGTTATTGTCGGTGCAGAGGGAGTCGTTGAGAGCGGAGGGATCATCAACAAGGTGTGTGTTCAGTGAATCGTCAGTCTGGATAACTGGTGTGTAACTGGTGTGTACTTTTAAGGCGTGCTAGAAAACTTGAAATTAACACAGTAGGCCTAAATCTCAACATTTGGTTCACTAATGTCAAGAAATGTAACTGGGAAGTACATTAAGGTAAAAATAAGCCTTTTAAGTCTGTATGATTAAAAACTGATACATAAATACATAATACAGACAGAATTGTATAAAAAGTTCCCTAAACAGGAAATAATCTGCTCCAAATTCATCCAAATCACTTGTTTTACACAAACTTCCTACAGTTACTTGATATTGAATTCGGGTTCATCGTATAGTTTTGGATATAATAAGAAATATACATAAAATGTGTCACTTTTTTATATTTTATGTACTCCTGACAGTAGAATAAGCCACAATAAACCTATAGAAAGAAAAACAAAGTGAAATCTGCTCGAATCGTAACAAAACACTGTCATACAAATATGACAAGGAAGGAGAATATGTGGATATTATATATTTTTTAGCATCTCTCACTTCCATCGTGAGTCTGGCAATATTAGGAGTGAGATGATAAATCGGTGGAGTACGGTTAAGCCCAGAGATACAAACGGAGAACTAAAGCGTTTCCCCTTTGCTCTTGCAGATCGGCACTTATCAGATGGCCTTGTGCTCTAAAGCCCACAACAAGCCCTTCTACGTCGTGGCAGAGAGTTTTAAATTCGTCCGCCTGTACCCGCTCAACCAACAGGACGTGCCCGATAAATTTAAGGTACGACGTCAGAGGATTTAATGTTGTTTTCTTATCCTGTTGAGTGTTTTCTTTACGTGTCTCCTCCTCGCCTCCGCAGTACAAAGCAGACACCCTGAAGACTGTACAGAACCTGTCAGAAGAGCATCCGATGATTGACTACACGCCTCCCTCGCTCATCACCCTCCTCTTCACTGACCTGGGAGTCCTCACCCCGTCTGCTGTCAGCGATGAACTCATCAAGCTTTATTTATAACTGTGCCTTTCAGTTCTCAATAAAAACCCATTATCGAAAGGGAAACAAATGTTTTGGATTTAATTGAATTTGTTTTTACATGTTTGCCTCTACGTCCTCTCCCACCGAGCTGTCGTGTGACGGTCCTCCTGTTTTGTGTTTTGATTTTGGTTTGCTTGTTATCTGTTTCTCAAAGTCCTCCTCGCTGATTTGCCCTTTCTTTAGTTTCTTGAGGAGGCGAGTGTCATCTAAAAGCTCGTTCATGTCTTCGTCTTCCACGTCAGAGCCCTGCAAACACACAGAGGATAAAAGGAGATTCATGAAGATATCCAGCCCACTCCCACTCCCCCCCCCCATTAAATTTAACTTTCACTGGACTGAAATACCTCATCGTGCTTCCTCTTGGCCGACATCTTTTTCCTGCGATTCTTCTTTGTCTTCTGCTTAGACCAGGCCTCATTCTTGATGAAGTGTTTCTTGGGAAAGGGAATCTTGTCTTTCAGCTCGGCTAGCATCTTCTTTCTCTGTTTCTGCCTGCTCTTGTCCTTGTAGCGGATGGTTTCTGTGTCTATTGTCGTCTCGATGAAGTCCGGGAACGTTTTTCCCCTCAGCTCCGGCATCTTCGGGAGGCGGAGGAGGGCAAAGCCGCGGGCTAAGGAGGAAAAGTCCAGATCTAGACGAAGAAATGAAGCACAAAATGTGAGGTTTGTACTTTATGCGACGTACAGAATTGGATCTAAAATGTAAAGTTTCTCACCTTTGATTCTGAAGATGAGGCTGCATTCGTGTTTGGCGTAGGCCTGGACGTACGAGACGAAGGCTCTCATGCTTCTGTCGAACATGGCGCGGTCTGCCAGACACATGGCTTTCACTTTGGGCAGCACGTCCACAACATCACTTACAGGGGGCATCTTCTGGAGAGGGCACTGAAGAAGGGACAGAATACGTCATTTATGAGCGCGGGACGAGTTTTAGACGACTCACTTAAAAAGAGATCAAATGATCCAAAACTTCCCTAATGATAATCGAAACACCCAAAACAGAAATGTGTGTCTTCTTTCCTCTCCCATTAATCATCTCATGACCCCTTAAGATTCATTTTGTGACCCTTTGGAGGGGCCCGACCCCCTAGGTTGGCAACCATTGGATCAAACTACTGAACTTCACTGTATAAGGTTGTTAAAACTAGCTCCCCTGACTGCTACTTATGCATTAATTTATCAGTATTAATAATGTAAAACATTCCCTGAAGGTGTACTTTCTAGTTTCCACAGATTTTTTTACAGAATATGGGTAAACTTTAGAGAAATATGCAAAATAATGGAAAATAACTCACTTTCTGGTTGATGGCCAAGAAATTGACATAGGACTCCTCCATTGGCAGCAGGAAGACGAGGGCGTTACCCTGATTGCCGATGCGCGCTGTACGTCCACATCGATGTACAAAGGCACTGAGACATTAACATAAACATTAAATACACATATAACAATAACATTATAATCATGAAACTTATTGTATTATGTTTAAATTCATAATATCCTATGCAAGCAGTAGGTATAAAGCCACATTTTACCACTACCCAAAGTCTACATGAAGAAATCCCATAAGACTAAAACCAACAGTGAATGTATGAACTACTATAGTATTGTGTTTATGTCAAAGCGTGATATGTCTCCTTCCTCTGTGCCATAGAGCTCCATTGTTGTCCAAAAACTATTAAAGACACATCAGTGAGCCACACTGTTGCACTGGGTGACATCTTCCTTCATCACCATGAACACACACTGTGGTTCATTTGGGCTCCATCCCACACACAAACACTCTCTAGAGCACCAAATGTGTGAATCCGCTGCTGGAAATAGTCCCTAACAAATGCCCTATGTCCTCCTGTTGTGTAATCTTTGTTAAAAACAACAGTGAGCAGCACTTTTAGGATTTAATTAACCTTTTTTTAAAATGAGACTATATATTTGTGAGCTGTAATTAAATAAATGTTGATGAAAATGCAACTTTTATTGTAAGAAATACAACATTTTTTAATTTGAAACAGTTATATTAGACTCACCTGGCACTGCTGGGAGGATCGTACTGCAGCACCCAGTTCACATCGGGAATATCAATGCCTCTGGCCATGACATCTGTACACACCAAGATCCCACTGCGACGAAACATATCAAAAAGATTAAAAATGACATAAAGCACCAATTACACACAACCAGATTGACTGTACCTGTACACACACGCAAGTCTCACCTTTTCAGGGCCCGAAAGTCAGCGAAGATCTTGTTGCGTTTATTCTTCATCTTGCCGTGGATGCAGTGGACGGTGACCTTCTTCACCAGAGTCTCCAGAGCCCGACCGTAGAACTCCACACATGCACACGTACTGATGATGAGACAGCAACAAAGTTAGTATCAGTCGATAACTGCAGACCTGATAGGAAACACTCTGAATGTCAAGGGCAGACTGACTACGCCAGATTTTAGGCCCGAATGGTCACCAACAAATTTTAGAATAAGGCCAAATTTCTACCAGATCAGCTGTTAGGTGTTGTGCAGTTTGAGGAGGATTCCTTTTCTCTTCTTACTTTCCTTTTGTTCATATAGATTTACAAAAAGTAAAGCCGACTTTCTCTTATTGCCAACAGCTTTGAGAACAAAGTCGTCTTGTTTGTATTAACTTTATTGGTATCGTCACTGGATAAAACTAATACCGTGTTCAAGCCTTTAGCTCAATAAAAACATACATCTTAACGTACCTGAAGAAGACCAGATTCTTCTCGTGCTTGTGTTGCCGTAGAAACGTCACCAGGCTGTTGAATTTGTTCTCTGATCTACAAATCTGAAACGACAACAGGAAAGAACATTGTGTTGAGCTGGACGGACTCACTGAGAATGAGCTGTCAATCACAAGGTAGCCCCGCCCTAAAGCATACCCTGCTTTATGGTCTGGTTTTACTCTAAATGGGACCATCAGTTACTAAATGAACATCATGCTGTATGGAAGAAGACTGAAACTAGAGACTGAGACCAGAAACTCATCAGGAAACTGTTTACTGAGCTAATAAATCAACTGAGAAGTCGACTCATTTCTCCATAAGACTGAATGATAATGGAGCCGCCCCCTGCTGGTTGTTACATAGACTGCAGTTTTAAGACACTTCTGTATTGGCTTCACTTCACGGACGCAGACTGATCCGACTCACAGTGTAGTAGTTGGAGAGTCTAGCGGGCGTCTTCTGGCTGGAGGTGGCAGCGACGCCCTTCTCCTTGACGGTGATGCGAACCGGGTTCCTGAGGCCGGCCCTCACCAGCTTCTCCAGCTCCTGCGTCTGAGTGGCCGAAAACAAGCCCGTACGCCTCTGTTTAGGCAGGTAGCCCAGGATGGTATTCAGACTGGATACACAAACACAGACGCACAGACTCCATCAGCAGCACGAAGAACTACAACACAAACATTTAAATACATGTACGTCTAATTAAAGAAAAAAAAAGGAGCTAATTTCTAACCTGGCTTCAAAACCCATGTCGAGCAGTCTGTCGGCCTCGTCCAGGACCAGAACATCGAGACTCTTGACTGAGCTGGCCAAGTCCAGACCGTCTGACTTCCTCCTGAACATATCCTCCAGACGGCCCGGTGTCGCAATCACAATGTTCGCTCTGAAACCATCAGGAGAAAACACTCATTACTTTTATCTGGAGAGTCTGACTATAACGTTTCTGATAAAAACAGCTCTGTCCGGCTTTACCTGTGACCATCACTTACCCCTGATCCTTGAACTTCTCCACATCCTCTATCGGGTTGGTGCCACCAATCAATAAAATCTGCCTGTAAAACCAAACAGACATGCAGCATTAAGATCAAAACCAACACGGTTAACTGACACAAAACGGGAGGAGGGCGCAGTTCAACAAGTACAAAAGGTTTCTAAGAAAAGGTTTAAAGAAAAAAGGTCCAGTGTGCAGAATCTAGAGACATCTCGGAGGTGAAGTTGCAGATCGAAATGCAACTAAAATGTGCGTCATACGTTACTTCGTATGTAGTAGTAGTGGCTACTAGTCTTTAGTGTCCTTGCAATACTAGCTATGGACTCCAGAAGATAATAGAGAAGCACTGTGCAAGGACAGATTCATTTTCTTAAAAAGGTGTGCTTGATCTGCAGTAAGAAAATTAGCATTTTATGTTTTTTTGGGGTAAAATAATCTATTTTTTTCTGGAGTTATCATAACATGACGACCGTGAAAGCTCCGGAAGAATGATATTTAACTAGTGTTCAAAAAAAAAGGTGAAGAATCGGGAAGATTCAGGTCCTCTTTGGTGACGTTTGTACTTACGTAAACTGCGGGAACTTCTGAATGAACTTCTCCATCACTTCACTGATCTGAAGGGCCAGTTCTCTCGTGGGAGTGACCACCAGAGCGCCAACCTGCAGCGAACCCCGTGTAAAGATCAACGCTCTCAGCCAACCAGGAGATCTCAAGGTAAACACTAACAGTATTTTGTATCAGTCTCATCCTCACCTGCATCTTCTTTAGCTTCTCCTCTCTCTTCAGGAGCAGTTCTATAATGGGAATAACGAAAGCAAGCGTCTTTCCGCTCCCAGTCACCTGCAATGATGTGACATTAAGTGAGCTGCACAATTAATAAAATGTTATTATTTGGCTTTTTGCAACATTTGCTGGGTCTAACTTCTCAAAATGTCTGGATTTTAAGCCTTTATTGGTCACACATCTTTGGGTTTTGGACTGTTGGTTGAATAAAAACGAGCTCACATTCGGCTGTGGGAAACTTTAAGGGCATTTTTATCCTACTATAAGACAGAAAATGTAAGTTTCAGTCCAATAAGACAATCTTTTAGAGTAGCGATGAATGAAAAGGGCTGTAGTGTAATGCTGGAAACCCAAAACTTGAACTTTCCAGGACATTTTCCAGGAGTTTTTCTTCACGATACAGGACAGAACTCGCTGTTTATGGGACACTTATGTGTTTTCTGATCTAGTCTGAACTGCCTACGTTAATTTAGGCTAAAATACAACAAAACATTTCCAGGACAACACAGATTACTTCCAGGATATTTGGTCATATTAATTCATTTCCAGGTGTTTCCATGACTAGAAAACTGGTCTCTAAATCTCCAGGTTTTGTAGATTCACATAGATTACACGTGGGAAACCTGCAGTTAACTGATACACCTTTAAGTATTATGCAGAATGGCTCATTTTCAGAATAATGTACATTATTTATCTATATGGATTAAATTAGAGATGCACACACACTTACCGCCTCAGCAGCCACATCTTTATTCCTCATGAACAGCGGGATACAAGCAGACTGGGAGGAGGAAATAATAATTAATCAAATTATGTGTAAACTGAACAGTGTTGTGGGGCAGATTTAGGGTATTAAAGTTACCTGTACAGTGTTTGTGGGGCAGATTTAGGGTATTAAAGTTACCTGTACAGTGTTTGTGGGGCAGATTTAGGGTATTAAAGTTACCTGTACAGTGTTTTGGGGCAGATTTAGGGTATTAAAGTTACCTGTACAGTGTTTGTGGGGCAGATTTAGGGTATTAAAGTTACCTGTACAGTGTTTGTGGGGCAGATTTAGGGTATTAAAGTTACCTGTACAGTGTTTGTGGGGCAGATTTAGGGTATTAAAGTTACCTGTACAGTGTTTGTGGGGCAGATTTAGGGTATTAAAGTTACCTGTACAGTGTTGTGGGGCAGATTTAGGGTATTAAAGTTACCTGTACAGTGTTGTGGGGCAGATTTAGGGTATTAAAGTTACCTGTACAGTGTTGTGGGGCAGATTTAGGGTATTAAAGTTACCTGTACAGTGTTGTGGGGCAGATTTAATGTATTAAAGTTACCTGTACAGTGTTTGTGGGGCAGATTTAGGGTATTAAAGTTACCTGTACAGTGTTTGTGGGGCAGATTTAGGGTATTAAAGTTACCTGTACAGTGTTTGTGGGGCAGATTTAATGTATTAAAGTTACCTGTACAGTGTTGTGGGGCAGATTTAGGTATTAAAGTTACCTGTACAGTGTTTGTGGGGCAGATTTAATGTATTAAAGTTACCTGTACAGTGTTGTGGGGCAGATTTAGGGTATTAAAGTTACCTGTACAGTGTTGTGGGGCAGATTTAGGGTAATAAAGTTACCTGTACAGTGTTGTGGGGCAGATTTAGGGTATTAAAGTTACCTGTACAGTGTTTGTGGGGCAGATTTAGGGTATTAAAGTTACCTGTACAGTGTTGTGGGGCAGATTTAGGGTATTAAAGTTACCTGTACAGTGTTTGTGGGGCAGATTTAGGGTAATAAAGTTACCTGTACAGTGTTTGTGGGGCAGATTTAGGGTATTAAAGTTACCTGTACAGTGTTTGTGGGGCAGATTTAGGGTATTAAAGTTACCTGTACAGTGTTGTGGGGCAGATTTAGGGTATTAAAGTTACCTGTACAGTGTTGTGGGGCAGATTTAGGGTAATAAAGTTACCTGTACAGTGTTGTAGGGCAGATTTAGGTATTTAAGTTACCTGTACAGTGTTGTGGGGCAGATTTAGGGTATCAAAGTTACCTGTACAGTGTTGTGGGGCAGATTTAGGTATTAAAGTTACCTGTACAGTGTTGTGGGGCAGATTTAGGGTATTAAAGTTACCTGTACAGTGTTGTGGGGCAGATTTAGGGTATTAAAGTTACCTGTACAGTGTTGTGGGGCAGATTTAGGGTATTAAAGTTACCTGTACAGTGTTTGTGGGGCAGATTTAGGGTATTAAAGTTACCTGTACAGTGTTGTGGGGCAGATTTAGGGTATTAAAGTTACCTGTACAGTGTTTTGGGGCAGATTTAGGGTATTAAAGTTACCTGTACAGTGTTTGTGGGGCAGATTTAGGGTATTAAAGTTACCTGTACAGGTGTCATGTGAGTGAATTTGAGTTCGTCGATCGTCTGTAAAATCCTCTCGTTGAGTTTAACCGGTAAACTGTCCCACGTCCCGTCTGTCGTGGTCTCCATGTTGGATAACGGAGCGTTAAACTCGGTTTGATGCTACAGTTGTTAGCCACTGCTCGGCTAACTCTCCACGCTGCTCCTACTTCCGGCTGCGCTGATGTTTACAACCCGGGTGGGAGCCGATGTCACGAGTATGGTTCCGCCTACCCATGGATTTTTGTTTTTTCGTTTTTTAAATGTTATTTAATTTTGTTTAAATGTTTCTTATTGTTTGCGATAAATACAACAATAGTGGGAGAAATATTAGGCTGTTTTATTTAAGAAAAGTACTTATTATACACAATAGCCCCTGTCAGTGTGAGTGCCTCCAACCTGTATGTAAGTACAGTACTGAGTAAATGTACTGTGTTATATATAATCCACCAACATTAAACATGCTGAGCAGACATGTGAGACAGTAATTAAGAAACCAATTAAACTACAAAAGACAGTTTGACGGCAAAAGAAATGGCACAACAGAGTTTTTATTTAACTTTTTATCTTTTATCTTTAATTATTTATATAGAACAGTTCTGTTAATAATATTAACTAAGTTTTAAAATGTTAAATATGTCTCTGTGACTACATTAGGCTGATACATACAGTAATACAGTGCATTCATACAATAACCCTGTTATAACTGTTTAAAGAGCAGACGTATTAAGTCACATATACAAATACTCTGTCTGGAACAATAATGTGTGTTTGATTTTTCCCATTTAAAAAGGCATCTACTCATCCTACCTCATTAAAAACTGTACATTTCTAAAGTTTTCCATTCTCTCTCTCTCTCTGTCTCTGTGTGTGTGTGTGTGTGTGTGTGTGTGTACTGGTGAATTACACTGTATAAACTACAGAGAATATCTAATTGGTGGAAACTTTGCTGTTTGTTTCCTGTAAGCGGTTGAACAATTTGTGTTGCCCACATAATCTCATTCCCCATTAGGACCTACGTAGGTATCCACTTGGTGCCCGATTATAACCCACACATATACATGTTGAGTGGGAATATATTTAAGGTCTTAATATCGCCTTGTTAAAAAAACTCCTGCATTCTGAATTGTATCCAAAAAATATACTAAAACTTAATATTTAAACACTTTAAGTAGCAAAATTTAAGGTACTCAATACCGTGAAATCATCTTTTCAGAGGGTCATTGCATTATATATAATATTAGATTATAATTACTGATGCATTAACACGTAGGCAACATTTTAATTGTCACTGCTCAAGTTAAAGCTAATTCTTAGTGCTTTATATACAAGTAATTACATTTTCAACAACACATAATTAGTAAATGTTGCATTTTGGATGTTGAATTTGAATATACAGTTATACAAAGTAACTTGTACGTTTTAAACAATGTTTCTCTCTGTAACATAGTAACCTAAGTATAAAGTAATATATAGTGAGAGTAAGGCATAATACTCAAGTGTAAGTACAACAAACCTGTGCTTATGTACAGTGTGTGTGTGTGTGTGTGACACCACTTACTCACCTTCACTCACGTTAATGACAAGAAAACATTGTAAAAATACCTGTTACAGGTAAAACTACATTCAAAACTTTACTTACTATAAAGAAAAGTACATAAATATTACAATTAATAATAAGCGACTATTATTTTTGATGTATTAACGTATGGGTCAGTATTTTATTGTCACTGATTGTTGTGAAGATAATTCTAGATATTAAATCTACGTTTCCTCCCGGTTGTGAGCCGAGCCTCTGAGTTTGATACAGATCATATCTGAACACACTGTTACCGTTTAGAAAGACATCCGAGTAATTGTACAGAATATTGGCTTTATTATGAAACCTGGGGCATTTTCCACAGACAAACCATTCTACATTTGTACAGATCCATTTAGCAGATTTTGTTGTAATCACAAAAAGGAAGAGACTGTGTACAGAGCAGTTCACCTGCCTGAGCTCACCAAAGATTGTTTTTAATACAAAACTGGAGCATTAATCAGTAACATGCAACACTTGTGATGCTGCAGCCGTGTGCTAGATGTGAAGCTACTTTACTTGGACTCCAGCTTTTACCTTGTACGGGGATAGAAAAAGGTAAGAGAGATTCGTTTGAAAGGCATCATCCAAACAGCTGCATGTTACAGGAAATGCTCCAAGAAAAAACAAACGGTTCAAAATTGTATACAATCATATAATTTAAAATCCCAACCCCAACAAAATAACTATAGTAGAAGCAACTAAAGCACACAGCAGTCATTAGGTGTCAGACCCCCCCCCAACCCCCTACCCAGCCAGCCAGCCTCGATCAACATGTAACATGTATTTTCAGTATTCCTCTACACTTTGTTTTTGGAGTCGCACCCCAAGTAGTTCAGTTTAAAATCCACCCCCTGCCTCAGCGCCACTCGGGTCTTACTGCTAAGTGAAAGTTTAATTTAGGAGTTTTGAAAAGGAAATCAACACGTGAACTCTTAGGCCAAGAAAACCACGCGCCTGTTGCCGTTTTTGGAACTACGTAGAGTTTTTACACAGTTTCCCCACGCAAAAACAAGTCCACCGAAGCCCCCCCCCACCACCCCAACCCTCCCCTCATGGCATGGATCAGCTATGAATCAACAGACGGAGCTAGAAGCTGCACAGTTTCCCTTAAAGACCAGCTGCAGTGTAAATCCTTCAGATATTTAGACGTATTCATTAGGAGTGCAATTTGTTGTTTGAGAGCGCTAACACAATGTACAGATATCACATATCTGCCGGCACATTGTCTGACTTGACGTAGACGCTGGGACGAAACCTCAGGCACCTCAGACAAAAATCAAATGCGTTTATTTTTTTTCTCATTTGCCGTTTTTTTTTATCAGAGGAAAAAGGGTCCCATTTATATCTTAATAAGGGCTACATTCTCCTGTGGAGACTCCACACATGCCTATTCCTTTATGTCTTTTTCATCTGCTTGCCTTTGCTTAAAATTATGAGCCTCACAGTCATTCACGCAGGCAAAACTGTACTGGCTAGTAATTGATGCTTAAACTGTAATTATCAAACAGTTTTGAACCAAAAAAAATAATAATAATAATTTGTGAAACAAAAAAAAGAAAAACTAATAAAAACAGACATCTATCCAAGAATCTTTTGGCCATTCGTTCCAAACGAACACTAATTACATTTTGTTTTTAAGGAGGAACCAAATATAGTAACAGGAGAACAAAACATCTGAGATCCAATCATATGTAGGCTTTACTCAAAACTGCCAGTCTCATTTCCAGAACTGTCTTGGTGTTGGAGAAAAAACAGTGGAGGACACAGAGGGATCATGTAATCGCATTACACCACTCGCCGTACTTCAAAAAATCTCTTCAGGTAGTAAATCTGTCCGAGTGTCATTGCCACCAGAACCAGAGCTTCGAAGAACGACCACAGCACCACTCTGCTGTTTGTGTTGTCGTTGACTAGGAAGAGGAAAAGAAAGAGTGTGTGAGGTTACATTCAAACTATTAACTGCCGCTTGGTACATGTTCTTAATGACCAAGGGTATTATAAATAGCTATACAAAAACTAGGTGTTAAAAAACATTTCAGTTACCTACACTTTAGAAAACAACAGACAGAAACAATATTGTGTACTTAGAAAACTAAATAAAATAATAAACTTTAATAACTCTGCTCAGGACTCACTCGCTCTGTGTATCCTCTCGCGAACCTCCATGTACTCCTGCTCGTGCTTTACAGCCGTCATAGCGACCGCCAGCTCGTTGATCATCTCCTCCAGCTTGTTTTGGTGAGCTGAAAACAGGTAAAAGTAATCGTCAGCGACAGACCGCAGCACAGTTCTAGTGCACAATAAAAAAAAAAAACATGCACGATGTATGCGGTACATGCGTAAACGATTGTGCCGTATGTCGCAGGCGATGCCATCTCATCACCGGAGACATTTATAGATCCCCTAAACGTTCTCACTGTGCATATAGTCAAACCATTCACAAACAACACAACTTCCTACGTGAAGTAGAAATGCACAATATTAGTTTATACTATGGAAACAAAACTGGTTAGAGAAAACTCCGCAGTGCATCACAAACTCAAAAGTCTATGTCACAACAGCAGTTCTGCCATAGCCTGCCCTGTGCCCTACCATCCCAGCTGTCACCACCTACAAAGAGGGAAAGAGCGCCCAGAATAAAGTCAAACAGAGAAAAGAAACTATCACAAAACAGTGAAGAATAACAGCAGAAAACAGAAAGCTCTGCGTGATCCACGTGGGAATGTCTTAATTCATACGCATTAACCCTTCTCCGTGTACCTTCGGTCTCCATGTCCTGGCCTTTGGGGGCCTCTCCGATATCAATCGTGAACATGACGATCTTGGGTGTCATGGTTGACATCTTGTTGCTGAAGCAGAACTTGTAGGTCCCGTCCATGTGTGCTGCCACAGAGTATTTCCCACTGGACTCTCTGTCGCCTTTGTAAATCTGCTTTCCATCAGGCCCTGTTATCTGCGAACGGACACAAGAAGTGAACGTGAATAAAGACGACTGCGGCATGACAAATGACACACGGGGACTAGGGCTGCGTAATTAACCCCAATATGGCCGGGAGCAAAAGCACATGTTTGGTAAAATCTGACAAAACAGCTTTATAATGAAATATTGAAGAGATGTCATACTACAAATCTTGTTCTCCACATTTAAGAAAACGTGTTTATTTGCTACAGACACAAACAAATTGAACTTATTACTCACGACTCTTTTTAAAAACTAGTAGCATTACTTTACTTATTACTCCCTGCCACCTGTAATTAGTTAAACTAGTTAACTGATTACCTTTTCTGCTACTCCCACAGAATTGTTCGTTCAGACTTACGACAATTAAAATCCAGTTTTTGTTTGTTAAAATCTAATTAATGTAATATTTCCAGCTGCTGAATACAATCCACAATCACAAACAAAATACTAACTAATTTGTTTTTTTCATCAGTAATTAGTTACACTACTAGTTACTGAGTAAATGAACCTTTAATGCTGTAATGTGATTACTAGTAATGAGTTACTGGCTGTAACATATGGCAGCAACATGTGTGCACACAAGATACACAATTTTTACTTGAAAACCACAACAACTTCTGCACAGAAACCATCTGAAGGGAGGACGAGCAGCACACAACCTCACAATATGTTACACAGAGGACACTGGACACGGCCCGGACGCAATGCTAACGATGCACTTCCTGTATCTTTATGAATAATTTAATAACATCTGTCACGTATTTGATTACAGAAATGTGGCCGAATTGTGCATCTGTGATAGGTTAACGGGAATTAAAGTGGTTTGTATGTGATAGTGAGTCAACAGCAGCCCGGACAGCAAATGTAGTTTCACCTGGCGTTACGCAAAAGGCGCTAGCTGACGTTAGCACGGGCCTTGCGTTAGCTAAACGACTTTAAAGTAGAATAAAACACAAATTCCTCCAAAGTTAGGAGTCCGCTTTACAACCCCAGAGGACCGACTCACCTCCACGTCGATGTCCAGGAAGCCGCCTTCGGCCACTTCGAACATGAGGCCCATCTTTGTGCCGGAGTTGACCCGCTCGTAGAAGCACTCCTCGGCATGGGCGTCTATGCTAACGAAGTATCCGGACGCGGTGGCGGACAGGACGGCCAGCAGGACGACCAGCTCCGAGGCGGTGAACATGGTGGACGCTGCTGCTCTCTTCTAGCGGCTCTGACGGGGCTCCTCGCTTCTGCGTGTCCGGTACGGAGTGCGGGGTTGTCCGTTTGAATGAGTGAATTGTTGCGGGAGAGGAGCCGCATCAGCCTCGACTGCTGTGTGCCGCTAGCTGACTGCCACGTACAGGCTTAAACGGCGAGCGGCGAGGGCCAAATCTGACGGAGTGCGCAAAGGGGCTGTCGGGAATGAGGCCGATGGACTTCTGCTACAGACACATTGTGGTCTGTTTATTATATTATATTAGTGTATTCTTGTTTATTCTGTCACTCATACTGCATTTGTTTAAGGATTCACATTCACATCATCTGAACTCATTACTTATTATTTATTCACTACACTGTCACATAATAATATAATACACTACTTACACTATTAGTATTGTACACTTCAATATTTTCTGCTCAGTTACTGCTGTTTATATGTATATATATATATATATTACAACGGAGTATTAGGGCCAGACTAAGAGAAAAAAATATTTTATTTTTTGGGGGAAATTACAAGAATAAAGTCGTAATATTACGAGAATAATATAATAATAATACAAGAGAAATGTTTTAATGAGATAAAAGCTATGATAGAGTTCTCATAAAATTACAACTTTATTCTCGTGATGACTTTATGACATTTTCAACTAAAGTTGACCAAAGTTATTGTACAGGAGAATAAATAGCGACATTGTCATAGCAATGTAAACAGTGATGGTAAGACTTTATTCGCAATGACCACTGTATTCACGAATATTACGACTTTATTCTCGAGATGATAGAGTTCTCACAAAATTACAACTTTATTCTCGTAATATTATGACTTTGTTCTCGCAATTTTACAAATTTATTCTCACAATATTACGACTTTGTTCTCGCAATGTTACGAATTTATTCTCACAATATTATGACTTTATTCTCGTAATGTTACAACTTTATTCTCGCAATATTACAACTTTATTCTTGCAATGTAACAACCTTATTCTCGCAATATTACGACTTTATTCTCGCAATGTTACGAATTTATTCTCGCAATATTATGACTTTATTCTCGCAATGTTACGAATTCATTCTTGCAATATTATGACTTTATTCTCGCGATGTTACAAATTTATTCTCGCAATATTATGACTTTATTCTCGTAATGTTACAACTTTATTCTCGCAATATTACGACTTTATTCTCGCAATGTTACGACTTTATTCTCGCAATGTTACGACTTTATTCTCACAATATTACAACTTTATTCTCGCAATATTACGACTTTATTCTCGCAATGTTACGAATTTATTCTTGTGATATTACAACTTTATTCTCGTAATGTTACAACTTAATTCTCGCAATATTACGACTTTATTCTCGCAATGTTACAACTTTATTCTCACAATATTACGACTTTATTCTCGCAATGTAACAACCTTATTCTCGCAATATTACAACTTTATTCTCGCAATGTTACGAATTTATTCTCGTGATATTACAACTTTATTCTCGTAATGTTACAACTTAACGTAATTCTCGCAATATTATGACTTTATTCTCGCAATGTTACAACTTTATTCTCGCAATATTACGACTTCTTTCTCGCAATGTAACAACCTTTTTCTCGCAATATTACGACTTTATTCTCGCAATGTTACGAATTTATTCTCGCAATATTATGACTCTATTCTCGCAATGTTACAAATTCATTCTTGCAATATTATGACTTTATTCTCGTAATGTTACAACTTTATTCTCGTAATATTATGACTGTGTGTGTATATATTTATATGCATGTACATGTGCATATGTATATATTTTTCTATTTTCTATTTCTATTGTTTTAGATATTGTAATATAAGACATACTTTTAACGTTCTCTATTATTATTATTTGTATTTTTTATTGTCTTCGGAGCACCTTGAGCAACTGTAATGAAAACAAATGCAAAAATATTGACAATATACTAATTTTACTATGCATTTCTATTTGTTTTTTTGTAACTTTATCATCCCGGATTGTGCATAAAAGTATTTCTGTAAAAAATATCTGTAGATTTTACGGTGAAAAACTGTTACACAAAGACAGTAAAATGTATATGGAATAAAGTTTATTTATATTATAGACTGTAAAACTACTTCTGTTGATGGGCAAATAAATTTCTTATACGGTAAAATATGGAATAAAACTCTAATACTAGCACTAATGTCCTTTTACTGTAATAGTACCATATTTCTTACAGTAAAGTTCTGGCCAATATGCATGTGATTAATTAATTGATTATTATATATATATATTAAGTGAGCCTACACGATTGCAGCTACAAATGTTTATTATCAGCAACCCCTCCCCCTCAAAACAAGTGAGCTCCCCCAAACTCCATGGTACAGCACCCACACTTATTATATCTGATGTTTTTGTATTAATATTAATGCTGCATTAATGTGTATGTTGCATTTTATTGCTGTAGATGTTGAAGGTTGAGCTCTTTAACTAACTCTAACTCCACAGCAATGCATCATATTGTATAAGATGTGTTTGTAGCGCTATCTTCTAAAAGTCAAACTGTTCATGAGCTCAGAAAAACCGCCCTGTTTGCAGCTTTGTGACGACGCATTTTCCAGCTAATCAAACAGTTCTTTTAATTGTTTTATTAGCTTAAGAAGTAGGATAACTTTCTCAACCCATAAAGAAACACTTCATCATTCAGTTTATCACAAACATTTAGAATTAACACATGCTTTTTCACTTTGAAGTAACTAAAGCGGTCAGACAAACGCATGTGGTGGGAATTTGTCCTGCACAGATAGCTTTTATCAATACTTCAAACATGCATGTGTTTGCTGTGGAGGGATACTGAAACACCTGGATGAAACTCATGCTGTGGGGGTGACATGCAAAGTCCAATCAGAAAGGAAAAGCTTGAACACTCTCTCAACCCTCGACCGTGTTGTTTTTCTCCATAAACTGTGGTCAGTAAACAGCATTTGTTCTTTGCTGCACTCGATGGCATGAAATCAATCCTCAGATTTCCTCCTGTATTTCTATAAAGTTATATATTTTTAGTATCTTTATTTAAAGCGTACTACCTGTTGTTGATTTTGTATTTCCTACTCCCTTTCTTTAAAGCTGAAAGAGCTCAACCTGACCTTAAAAGCACATTTTGTTGACCGTCTTGATAGTAATTCCCCACCTGAGCAACCTGACAGCATTATAAGAATACCTGCAGCAGGCAAACATGTGAGCGCCACCTTGCATTAGTTAATATACTGTGGCAGCTGTCAGGCAGCGACACACAGGTACAGCAGCACGTCACAAGCTCAGAAAGTGTGGCAGCTAACCTGACATCCATGGCACCCACCGCCGCCTGAGTTAAAGACAAGCTGAGATTGAAAAGTTTGTTTTTTTAGAAGAAAAATGCTTATTTGCAGCCTCTTTCTGTGAGTCCAGGCTCATCTGTTAATGCATTTATAGTGCTTCCTATCTATCTTGCTTTAGACTGTTGCTTTAGATTGTTTCAGTTTATTATGAAAACTGACATATTTAGTAAGTTGCATGTATGCCTGTCACAATAATTACATTAATGACGTAGGGTAAGCAGTTTAAACAATTGGTAACACCCTAACAGACTCTGGTTAAAAACTTTATGACTTGTGCTGGGGGATTAAGTCAGAAAGAGGTCATTTTAATAGGTGTTTTATTTCCTGGTTTAATGATTCATTCTGAAACCAAATCGTTTCGACAGAAAAGCAAATATCCTATAAAATTTAACAAAGCAATAAAAATTCAGTTTAAGTACTTTTCCCGGCTTATCTCCTCCTCCAGCCGACTTTTACCAAACACTTTGTACACAAATGTAAATGTCTGAAAACCGCTCCTGGTTTCACAACATTCTTGACAGAGAGTTGTCGCTTTACTTGTTTTCATGGAAATGGATTAGCTCTAGGAAAACCCACTCTCTATTTGAATATTTGTCCGTTTGGTTGGACCACAAACTGGAATTAAATGGATGTATTTTTTTATTTTTTTATTATTTTGTAGTATAATTTTTTTTCTTTTTCTTGTATCTGGAGTTCTTGGAAGTTATAATGCTTGTCAAATTCATGTTTTTGCAATAAAAAAAAAAACCCACAACTGTTTGTGTTGACGTGATGGTTTGATCATGTGACATGCGCGGTGGACTCCGGAATGTTTCGCTTTGACGCTTGCGGCAGCGGTAGCGGCAGCGGCAGCGGCAGCGGCGGTGGGGGAGCCTTCAAAGCGTCTTCAAAAAGCCTGACAAAAGATTAAATGGATGTTTTTTTTTTACCTTTTTAATTTATTTGGTTATTCTATTTGTTTATTTTTCATATTTCATTGTTGTCTTATATTTATTTAATTTTTTTGTCTTGTACTTGTACATGTAAATTGTTATCTGGATTCTATTTTTCTCGGAAGATATAATGTTTGTTAAATTCTTGTTTTGCAATAAAAACAAAACAAAAAAAAAAACACAACTTTTTGTGTTGATGTGATCATGTGACATGCGCGGTGGACTCCGGAATGTTTCGCTTTGACGCCTTCGCGGCAGCGGCAGCGGCAGCGGCGGACCCTTCGATGAGCCTCTACGAACTCTCCGGAGACGTTTTTCCGCGCCGCTTACCGCTTGTGCCGCTGTACTCATAAAACAAGCTGTCAAATGAGCATGCGCGGAGTGAAAGTGATAGGACTCTTTAATTTGTGTCACACTGTTTGCCGGACGGCCCGAGCTCTGTGGCTTTATTGAAAGCGGGGCGAAGCGGCGGCGAAGAACGGCCGCCCAGGGTGTAAAAATCCGCGCACCCCTCTATTTTGTCGCATGTTTGGTGACGTCCAATAATCGACTCGCTGTTCAGTCTCCGGGGCCGAGGCCTAGAGACTTTTCTTTTTTCGGGGGGTAAAACGCTCCCGCTCTCAAACACGGAGCCCCGGTGCCCGGACGTCGCCGCCCGTACTCAGCGGCTGTGAGCCGATGAAGCTCTTCAACCGGTGATCGAAGCGGAAACGGTCGGAGAACGTTCGCCAGCTAATTGAAGCTAACTGCTAACTGCCAGCGAGGAAGTGAGGAAGGAGGAAAAAAAAACAAAAAAATGACATCTCGGAGGTAAGAGAAGAAGAGGAGGAGGAGGAGGAGGAGGAGGTGGTGGTGGTGGGGGGGGGGAGCTGTCTGGAAAACAATGTCTGCTGCTTATGTTAGCTGAGCTGAGCTAACTTTAACCAGCTGTTTGTGGATGTTGGTGTGTCCGTAAACAAGCTGTAAACAACAACAACAACAACAACAACAACAACGACTGATGGGCAGTGGAGGAGCTCGCTTCATTTAGTTAGCACACAGCCCCGGTCTGAAGGTGTTCAACTGCTTGTTTAACACCCTCACACGTGAGACAGCAGCTGTAGGTGTCTGTGTGCACAGAGCAGAGGAGGGGATGCTGTGTGGAGGGACAGACAGGCAGGCAGACAGACAGACAGGCAGACAGACAGACAGTGCTGGGTAAACAAAGCACAAATTAAAAGGGGGAAAAGTAGGTAAACAGGAATTCTGATGAGTTAAAGAGACCAGAAATCAGTCAGTCACACTTTCATTCAGTTTGAGTGTAAGTTTATTTAATTTTAAATGAAGGTAGGTTTAAAGGTCAGAAGCAGGTTTATTGCCTTTGGTGAGTTGGTGCATGACATTAAAAAAACAAAAAACAAAAACACACCTCATATTGCGGTTATCTGTGCATCACACGTTTAAAAACTCTTCAGATCACGAGGATGTTTTCATTAAATCTGGAGACGTGCAGCACTACAGTACTTTCATTATAATGCCGATTGTGCAGCCCTGCAGTTAAACTAAAGATAGAGACAATAAAAGGAAGATCATACAAATGTGTATAAAGAGAGAGAGAATATGTACAGTATGGTTGGATACTAAGATAAACGAGTGAAGAGCTGTGCAGGAATGTGCAAATAACTGACCGGGACGTGTAAAAATATTTGTAAAGTGCAAAGATAAAATCTGAGGAAATAGAATATAATGATAAAAATGACAATAAAAGACAATATTATTGATTTTTACAGAACTTTACTGGATGCTAAGCTTTTTTTTCTGTTGTGTTTGTTACCCGGAGAATCACAGTAAAAACGAACGAGCATTTATAGACTTGTTGTTATCAATCGTTCCATTAGAAATAATAACGTGCATGTTTTAAGGATAAACAGCAGGTATTTGAGAAGGAGTCCCTTCATTAATTACATCAAGGATTTAGATTTAACAGGCAGTAAAGTGGATGATTAATCTTTGTCGACGGTGCAGTTCCTAAACTTCTTCTAAATATTGGTTTTATTTTGATTTATATGAATGTAAAAGGCTGTATTTCAAGTTGTTAAACACACAATAATAAGAATAATAGTGCCGTTATGGTGCAGTTGTAGTTTTGCACACTGGTTTTTAGTTGCATTATCAGTATTTTTGAGGATGCAGACACTCAGCTGAAGCAGTGGAAAGTAAATACAGTGCACTATATGGTAAAACGCTATATATAAAAGCTATTTTGGACTGAGGCCAATCATTGTTTATCTCCTCTTTCAGGTGGTTTCACCCCAACATCACTGGTGTGGAGGCTGAAAACCTCCTGCTGACCCGAGGAGTGGATGGGAGCTTTTTAGCCCGGCCCAGTAAGAGTAATCCAGGAGACTTCACCCTCTCTGTACGGTAAGTGATGGCAACCCCAATGAGCGTACAATGCGACACGCACAACAGGATACTGTATGATGCTGGAAACTATTAAATAAACAGTCTGCTGAGTCTGTTTCAGAGGGTTTGCTTCATGTTTTTTTTTTATATTTTCTCTTATTTTGAAAGTATTCTTGTTGCCTCCACTTCTGTTGGTGCACAAGTGTGAAAGGCTTTCATTAGAGGCTGTTATTTAGTGGGTTTTATTGGTAAAAAAAAGAGTCATTTTAGTTTATTTAATAGTCTTTCTGAATGGGGCTTTATAGATTTTAGATAGAATAGCAATCAACGAGTAGAAATTATAACATTTAAAGGGTTTTAGAGGATGGGATTCATGATCCTAAATGTACCACAAACAAAAAAAGGTATAGAGATAGAGTATATGTAGTCAAACCCTTCTGCTCAGGACTAAACTAACACATAGTTAGCAACTAGCTGGTGAAGATAAAGAGCCAGATATTTCACTCAGGAGTTGGTGAAGATGAGAATAAATAAATGTTGGACACAAACACGACTCCAAATGAGTGATAATGTTTGCTCGTACATTTGGGATGAGAACTTTATGAGCTGATGTGAGGTGTTTTCAGCTTGTTCATCTGTCTCCGAGGGGCCTTAAAAATCAATGAATGCAGCTTTAACTGTGCTGTAATATTCACACTATTAATGAAAGCTACAATAAAACACACTTAAAGCTCCGTCTTAAAGCACGAGCTGTGTCGAGTGATGGTGGGAATCCAGCTTTATCCGAAGAAGGAAGACCAACTTTAACTAATAAGAAAAAGTTTGTGGTTTTTATCTCAGAGCCTGTCGAGTCATAAATTTTTCAGATGAAGTATCATTAACTCGGTTTAGCTGATGTAGCCGATGTTATTTTTGTAACAGTCTCATATTTTAGCCGTTACAGTCTCTCATCTCACACCATATTTACTTCCTATGGAAACAAAACAAGTCATGCTCCTCTTGTGGAAACGGAGACATTTCCACAAGAGGAGACTGGTCCCTGCTGGTTCAAACCGGCACACGTCTGTCTCTCTTTCTGTGCACATTCTGCCAGACTTAACCATAAGTCATTCAAAAGTTTCTTGCTACCGAGCTTCAGATCTGCCACAAGTTCTCCTTTTTCTGTTTTTTTTTTCGATATAATGGTGGTCTCCTACGATGACTCAACACAGTTCGTGCTGTCTATCTGGTTTGTGTCACACAATGTTAAGCCAATGTTGAATCCCAGTGTCATCGCTTTGCCTTCTCACAGTTTTTTTTTTTTTTGTGTGTGTGTGTGTCTCTCACCTCTTGCAAATAGCAGATGGTAACCGTGTTGTTCGTGGTGCGTGTGACTTTGTGTCTACTTATAACTTTGCTCATTTCAATCACAATACATGAACTCTGCATCAGAACAAACACACAATAATGATGCAATTTCCGGCTGCAACTAAGGATTGTTTTTCAGTTTCAGTTAATTTTCTGATTATTTTCTTGATTAATTGCTGATCTGTAATATGTCATTTAGAGCTGCGACGATTAGACAAGTAATTGGTTAGTCGAGTGGCAGAAAAATTTGTTATTTTTCATGTAAAAATGGCAGAAAATGCTGTTTTTCTCTTCTCTGTTTTATATCATATTACAGATCCCCTCCAGACATATTTAATTTCCACATTAAAATCCCTAAAAAGACCCCAGAATCTATCACATCCATCCATCACAAGATGTCTCTTCACTGTAAAGTCCATTCTCAGTGTCTGTGGCTTCAAGTTTCTACATCACACTTGTAGAAGTTGCATACTGGACCATTTTATAGAAGAAACAGTCAATCAATTAATCTAGAAAATATATTTAATGGTTGCAGCAATGTCATTTAACTTAACAGATATTCAGTTTCCTCACATTTGAGAAGTTGAAGATGTGTAAATGTTTTGTTTGTTGATTTTTGCTTGAAAACAGACAATTTAATTATTAAATTAGTTGCAGATAATCTCGATCAACTAATCTATTCATCAACTAATTGTTTAATCTCTAGATGAAATTATAAAGCCTCAGTTTGGACCAGCTCGCACAGATATTTTTAGTCATTTTCTGTCAAAATATGGACACATTATGAGTCTGCAGCACGGCTGTATCTTTGAGAGTTTCATCCATTTAACTAAATACACACGAAACTTTAACAGCTAATCCGGTGCCATGCTGACTGCTTATGTGAGATTAGGTGAGAAAGATACTTTACATTTAATTGCAAGGCACATACTCTTCCTTTTGGTTTGTTTCCTTGCTGCTGATGTTCTTTCTCCCTGATGGCAACATTTCTCTAAATGTTTGTGCTTTTTTATTTGTATGTTTTCCTGCAGGCGAAATGGAGCCGTCACCCATATTAAGATCCAGAACACAGGAGACTACTATGACCTTTATGGAGGGGAGAAGTTTGCCACTCTGGCAGAACTGGTGCAGTATTACATGGAGCATCATGGGCAGCTGAAAGAGAAAAACGGAGATGTTATTGAGCTCAAGTATCCACTCAACTGTGCGGACCCCACCTCAGAGAGGTTAGTGGTGATGTTATGTTTCGGTGCTTGAATTTCCATATTTTCTGAGTGCTTTAATATAAAGTGGATTGCAGATTTTTTATGGTGTGTAACAAGGAGAGAAGTTGCTATCAGACAAATTGAGTAACCAGTGTTAAGGATCCTTTTGTTGAAGGCAAAAAAAAAAAAGTTTCCCAACCAAATATGCTACATATCCTCAACCAGACTTATTGTGAAAATGTAGTTTTTCTTCCTGAAAAAGAGGAACTGAATGTGTAGTGGTTATCGACCCAAACCATGTTCCCATAACATTTATCCACATTTAATTTTCTCCGGATAGAGCACGTACAAATTTTACTGCCAGCTGCTCTGTTATCTATGAAAAATAATATGCACGAGTAAAGAAAGTTCACCCCGACTAAAGTCAGAAGAAATTATTACATTTTTGTGATATATATATATATATATATATATATATAATATATAAAATTAGGTTTATTCATCTTCAGGGAAACTGAGCAGTGGTACTACATGACACAGCTCATAATAATAATCTTTATTTATAGAGCATGTTACAAAGTGCTTCACAAAAAAACTAAAATAAAACACAAGCTATAAAATCATCAGTTTTTAAATAAAAAATTCAACCAGATGAAAGAAGAAAACTGATGAAAACAGAAGAAATACAGGAAATAAAAGACAATTCAAAGAAACGGTAAATTCAAGTAAAACCAGGAATCAGCAAAAAATCATATTAAATGAGTGAGGAAATTGATGTGTTCACGTGTGATGCATCAGGAAGTATTGCAGTAGTTCACTTCGGGGAAATTGATCGGATCAGCACATCTGGAATTTAAAAAAAAGAGAAAAGTAGAGACAAACAGAGAAAGAGAAACACTATGTCCTCTACAGTATCTCAAACACATTGATTGTGTATTGAAAACGTTTTCTGCTATTTGGTGTCGAGGCAGGTTGAAATAAGGCGGCACATTTGTTCCAAATAAGGCTTTTCATAATAGATTAATCCGCAGATTAATTGTTCGGTCTGTAATTTATCTTCAGATAGCTCGTTTTGTCCAACTAACAGTCCAAAAATCCAAAGATATTCAGTTTATTATCGTATCAGAAACTGGAACCGGAGAATGTTTAGGCTTAAAAAAAAAGTGATTATCAGTTATCAGAATGGTTGCCGATCAAGTTTCTGTTCATTGACTAATCGTTTGTTAGACTAATTGTTTCAGCTCATCCTCCATAAAGGACTGTTGTTGCTTTGTTGTTAGCTGTCATGCTACAATAAAAGGATTTTGTGCTTTTAGCTTGAGTTTTGTGCTGCCGCTGCTACCTGAGGATTAGACGTATCTGGGGCGTTTTACTATTAAAGCGTGAAAACAAAACAACCTTTAATGTTACCGAAATATTACCTCGGCTGACTCTCACCATCAGACACACAGTGTGAGCAGCGAGGAGGCTGATGCAACTCACAGCAAAACTTTCTTGCAGCTACATCTTGGTGTTAAAACCAGCTGCGCACAGAGGACCGATGAGCTCTTCTCCGAGGAATTCACATGCAGAATTAAAGTCAGATTTTATAGTTACACTCCAAAGCGAAATCAAAGCATTTTACAATAATCTCAAACAATAAACAAGCAGTTGCTTTGGGGTTAATATAATGTCATTAACCATGCTTGTAAACAATGAACATCCTCCCCGACTACATGTAAACAGAGAGCCATTAAAGTTCATCCCGCTCTCCGCTGGAAGCCAGTGTTTCATTATGTGAAGTGCTCTTTAGTGAGTCCGGTCCAAGCGAACAGCATTTCACCGTCTCTTTCACCAGATGGTTCCACGGGCACTTGTCGGGCAGGGAGGCGGAGAAGCTGCTGACGGAGAAAGGCAAGAACGGCAGCTTCCTGGTGAGGGAGAGCCAGAGCCACCCGGGGGATTTCGTTCTGTCCGTCCGTACGGGAGACGACAAGACGGACAGCAGTGACAGCAAACCCAAAGTCACTCACGTCATGATCCGCTGCCAGGTGAACACGCCCCTCATTACACACATCCTCTTCATCAGAATATATATAGAAGTGTTACTGGTAAACGTGTGTGTGTGTGTGTGTGTGTGTGTGTGTGTGTAGAGGTTTAAAAAAATAAAGTTTTTTTTTAATGTAACAGCAAGAAAACATATAACAACACAAACAGAGGGGCAACAGACAACGTAGATGTAAAGATCTAATCCTTCAGGAAGCGTCATGAGGCACTGGTTTCTGTACGATCGGGTTCTACCGGACCGAATCACAATACAGGTGTCGGGTGCCTTGTTTCAGTACCAGAACTGTCTATTAAGATAGTTGCCCTCTTATGCGGATGTTGCAGCAAGGAATGTCAGGCCTCAGCTGCAGCAGGTTGAGCGTTATTCAGTCTGGCTGTTGTACATTCCACATTTACTATCTGCACTAGATTATTTATGCAGACTGATTGCACACAGATATCAGGTATAATCCAGGATTGTTTTCTTGGCGAGTGTGCACATGACAAAGAGGGCGAGAGGAGAGATCTTTACACACAATGTAGTGATTCCACTTAAAGTTTAACTAAACCTGAGCTGGTGCTTCTCATAACCTGAACCTCTGTGAACCTGTAAGGCTTTGGTTCGAGGTTCTTCTTCGTGCTTCCGCTGCGTTTTACGAACTGAAAAGGTTTCATTTTCGCGCACCGTTTGGTAGACGAGGGCAATTGTGGGACAGACAACGGTGGAATAAGTGCGGCTATTATTGATTTTCTTTCATGTTTACATGATAAACGTCAGTATGATTAAAGTAATGGAAGGGAGGAGGAGGTGGTGGACAGACTGGCACCAGACCAGCTGTGTCTCTGAAGACAGGTGGCTGCCCCGAAGGAGGTGTTAGCAGCTGGCGGTCCCGCTCGCTCTCCGTTCTGAACCGTCAAACCAGCCCTCTGCTCGATTCGCTCCTCAACCACAAGACGAGGAAAGAAACCGGGAAAATCAGTTTTTTAACATTTGTTTTTTCTTTCAAGAGAAAAAACAAAGAAAAAGAATTAAAAATAGTAGCGTACTTCCCCACGCTGTGCAAACAATCTACAGTTTACAGTTTACAGCTTTCTATTTAAGAGGATTAAGTATGACCTCCTGAGCCTAAACGCCTGAATTTAGTTCCAGGAAGTCGTCCCCAACGCGGACTACAGTGGAAACAAAAGCAGAACCTGTGGTAGTGGCTACACTGTAAGTCACAGGTCATTAAGTTCCCATAATGGAAGAGACCTGCAAGCACTGAACATTTACACATTTATAAAATTCACATTATTATAAGTAGATCTATTGTGAGTATTGGTGGATTCGCTGTCACCAGGCTGCTACAGTGGCTGTAATGTAAACACGTCGTCTGGTTTCCTGTGAACACGGTTTCTCTTGTCACCTGGTTTCTTGTGTAAGCGTTGTGATTGTCTCTTGACATTGAGTCTGGTCTGTCGAACTCAATGTAGCTCTGGCTTCTTCTTTAGCATGACCTGAAGTACGACGTGGGTGGAGGGGAGAAGTTTGACTCCCTCACCGACTTGGTAGAGCACTACAAAAAGAACCCCATGGTGGAGACTCTGGGCACTGTGCTCCAGCTCAAACAGGTACCTCCCCCCCCCCCACAAATATTCACTTTTACCGTCAGGCAGCGTTTCCTAATTGTAATTTCTGTGCTTTTCTCCTCCCCAGCCCCTGAACACTACTCGTATTAACGCTGCAGAGATTGAAAGTCGCGTTCGGGAGCTGAGCAAACTAGCGGAAGCCACAGACAAGGTCAAACAGGGCTTCTGGGAAGAATTTGAGGTGAGTGGTTCTGTTGTTGTTGTCAAAGTGTGTGTGTGTGTGTGTGTGTGAATTCTTTATCATGCATTGTTGGTCGGAAATAGCATGTTTAGATTTGACTCCCTTCTCTCTTTTTGTTTTTTTTGTTTTTGTTTTCCTCCTTCCAGACTTTGCAGCAACAAGAGTGCAAGCTGCTCTACAGCCGCAAAGAAGGCCAGAGAGCAGAGAACAAAAACAAGAACAGATACAAGAACATTCTGCCTTGTAAGAAACCCTGACTGCTCTTTCACCTCTCAGCTGAACAGTGCAGGCTTTTAGCACATTAAAGGTCCAGTGTGTAACATTTAGGAGGATCTATTGGCATTAATGGAATATAATATTCATGTTTTCATTAGTGTATAATCACTACAGCTACACCGCTAGATGCCACTAAATCCTACACGGATGTACGGATTAAACAAGCTAGAGCTGTTGATAATTGAGCTTTAGAGATGCTGGTGGGCAGATTAAGTTATTGTTGGACCGGTTCTCCCCGTTTACAGTCTTTGTGCTAAGCTAGGCTAACCGGCTCCTGGTTAGAACATTATATTTAATGGACAAACGTGAGAATGGTATCAAAGTTCTAGTATAAATCTCTATAAGAAAGCAAGTAAAGGTATTTCCCCAAATAGCCAAACTTATGCTGGATTTAAATTTAAGTTATCAGCCTTCACATGATGGGATTTTAACTGTTTTTGTTTCTGTTTCCAGTCGACCACACTCGTGTGGTGCTGAATGACAGGGACCCTAATGAGCCAGGCTCTGACTACATCAACGCCAATATCATCATGGTAGTATCTGCTGTCATGGTAAACTCCCTTCATCCTCAGGGACACACAAACACAAATACACACACACACTCACACACTCACACATCATTTATTCTGTACTTGATCATATGTATAAGATGTTGTACTGGTCATTCTGTGCTCTTGTTTTGACTCCATGTGCTGTATTTCTGCTCATTTTGAGTATTCACCCCGACCTGTGATGTGTGTCTGTGTGTGTGCAGCCGGAGCTGGACTCTAAGTGTAACAGTACCAAGGTGAAGAAGAGCTACATCGCCACTCAGGGCTGTCTGCAGAACACCATCAGTGACTTCTGGAGGATGGTGTTTCAGGAGAACTCTCGAGTCATTGTTATGACCACCAAAGAGGTGGAGAGAGGAAAGGTGAGCAAAAGTTCAGTTCACCCGGAAACCAATCGGACTGTTTTTTTAAAACATTTTTGTAGTTTTGTGGTAGAACTTTTCTTATTCCTGAAGTTAAATAACAAAGCACAGACTGTGGAACATTGTTGCACCAATACATTTCAATGCAGGTACAATTTATTAATAAAATCAGGGTTTGATTTGTAAGAAAAATACCCATCACAGTCTTCCAGAGCCAAGGTGATGTCTTCAAAGTTCTTGTTTAAAAGCTAAAGATAATGAGTTTATAATCATAGAAGACAAAGAAAACAAGGAAATAATCACATTAGAAGAAGCTGGAACCAGAGAATTTTAGGCATTTTTGCTTTCAAATCAAAAGTATTTCTCTATAACATTAAATGTTAATGACTTACTGACTAACAATTACAGTTATTATATTGAATTTAACACTCAAACACTCATCAGGACTGTGAAGGTGTGGTTTGACCAGATTTGATTTGACCTTTGGACACCTGGCTGAGAGAGAAACAAGGACAGAAACATTAAGACAGAAATATAAAGTGAAATAACTAGAACTGTCCTAATTCGGACAAACTAAACTAGATTGATTTTCTTCGTCTGATACTTGATAGCATTGACCTACATAGTGAGTGTTATTGTGTCTCTGCAGAGTAAGTGTGTGAAGTACTGGCCGGACATGTCGGCTCTGAAGGAGTACGGAGCGATGCGCGTTCGCAATGTCAGAGAGACGGCTGCACACGACTACATCTTAAGAGAACTCAAACTGTCCAAAGTCGGGCAGGTAAGTTGTGTTTGTGGAGGCTCATAAATGTTTTAATTGATTTCTTGTTGTTTTAAGAGTTATGTCAGACCATTGGAGGAAATATAATTTTAAATAGGTGGTGTAATTCATATCTGCTTGTCAGTTTGTAGAATTAAAAAAAAGGAAATTCCAGTTCTATATACCGTAGATGCAGTTTTCATTAGATGGCACTAGTGGGCGTTTGAAGTGTACATTTGAATTAACATAAGATGCATGTTGTCCATGATTGCTGCTGCACATGCTCCCCAAAATAGATCTGTTTTTAAATGCTGAATTTTCAAGTGAAGGTTGTTCTGAGTTTTTCAATTGACTTTAAACTTTGCTGTTTTATACCAACAGAAAAATTCTACTTTTCATCTGTTCAGATGACAGACGAAATGAAATAATTATTTATCAGCATTTCACTGTATGGATTTGAGAAAAATCCAACTTCACAGAATTACATAACAATAACTGTAAATTTAAAAGCTGTTAAATTAAAGGAATAGTCTGCTAATATTCTATATTTTTATTGGTGTTACACAACGTTATACAGCGTCCTGCTTCCCCAAACACTCACTAGAGCTTCAAATGTGTATTTCTACAGAAAAGAATCGCACACAAATGCAAGTGTTTATTCCTGTTTGAGTGAGCTAAAAACTACAAAACCTATTTAGCCCTTTGAAAAATGAAAATAAATATTAAAGACCTTTTTTTAAAGATGTCGTCAGTAGGAACCAGTGGGTTGTATAGAATGAACAGAAGTTGGAAAGCACTGAGAGACGGACTAACACTGTGTTAGTTGGTTTAAACAAAAATCTAGACTAACACCAGCCTTATCTCTCAGTAGTCATGTAATTAAACTGAAGCTCTCTGGTTACTCACTGTATGTTCAAAGTTGTTCTTCACTTGCGTGTTTTCAGGGCAACACAGAACGCACAGTTTGGCAGTACCACTTCAGGGCCTGGCCGGACCACGGAGTCCCCACTGACCCGGGAGGTGTACTCGACTTCTTAGAGGAGGTCAACCTGAAACAGGAGAGCATACTGGATGCTGGACCTATAGCGGTACACTGCAGGTACGCACGAGTCAAACCCTTCAGTGAACGAGCCATAAACCCGACAGTAACAGCGGAAGTGAGCATTAACACGTTAACTCAAACACTCTCTCTCATGTTCTTCAGTGCTGGGATCGGACGGACAGGAACGTTTATAGTGATTGACATCCTGATAGATGTGATCAGAGAAAAAGGTGAGCCTGCATGGTGCACACGGGTCCCATTTACATTTAAATACACATGAGATTTAACACACTTTTGTTTACATTTAGCCACATTTAGTGTTTTTGTTGGCCACATCGGAGTACAGTCGACAGGATTCAATGTTAATGGGTTTTTTATTTCATTTTCCCAGTTGCAAAAGTGGGTCAGACTTGACATTTTAACTTGTCCCTATACAAATAGTTTGATTTATTTGTGGTTATCAAATAACAATAGAGTCTAAAGTTTTTCAGAAACGTGACGTATCTTTTGAAAAGCCCTGTTTTATCCGCCTCGTTCTCAAACTTTGATTATAAATGTTGTCTTTATTACCTCCGGGGGGAAAAAAAGGTGTTTTAATTCTTTTTTTACCACTTGCTCAATCAGAAAAGTGAGTTGCTGGATTTACTAGCCCAACGTGGTATTTTACTTGCCCCTGGCGATTAGGCAGTCCTCGTTGTTGAGCCCTGATCTGTCTTGGTTTTTCCTTGGTTTCCACTCCAGTCCAGAGAGTGGTGGTAAAGTACCTGAAGCTCTAAACACCAAGACTGGTGACTTATGCACTTTAGCAGTTTAGTTGAGCAGGTACACAAACACGTGGATGAATCGTATCTATGAATCAATCTTCACAGGCTCCCACAGACTCTCTCAGAATCCGTGCCCTACCTGATTGCTATCCGATCTGTCCTAGAAGCATGAAGTGATTTAGTGTAAATAGGATCACACACACACACACACGTATCTGAAGATCTAATATCCACTGAGTTTATTTCAAAGGTTATGTTACCAATGCTAAGGATGCTTCAGTGTAAAATATTGTTTTCCTTCTTGCAGGGGTGGACTGCGACATCGACGTGCCAAAGACCATCCAGATGGTTCGTTCTCAGCGCTCTGGGATGGTGCAGACTGAGGCGCAGTACAGATTCATCTATATGGCTGTACAGCACTACATAGAAACCTTGCAGAGACGCATAGAGGAGGAGCAGGTGTGCGCAGCAGACAACGCCTCAAGTTCTCATTTCTGCTTTTTTTCCTCCCTCCTCTTAACCTTCCTCTGTTTTCTCCTCTGCAGAAAAGTAAGATTAAAGGGCGCGAGTACACCAACATTAAGTACTCTTTGTCTGACCTGACTGGGGGAGAGCAGAGCCCTTTGCCTCCTTGCACTCCTATTCCTACTCCCACCTGCACAGAGTAAGTAATACCTTCGGGCTGCTGCTGGAGGCTGTTTTACATTTTAAATCACCTTGTTGAGACAGTCCAGGCAGTAGTTTCTCATGAAAGTGTGTGTGTGATTGTGTGTGTGTGTGTGTGTGTGTGTGTTGTTGGCAGGATGAGGGACGACAGCTCCAGAGTGTATGAGAATGTGGGCCTGATGCAACAGCAGAAGAGCTACAGATGAGATTCACCTTTGACCCCAGTGCTCTATCAGTTCCAGGTAAATGAAATAACAAGCTGCACATATAGAAAACAATACTATCAGGGTTCGAGTTAAAATCTGAGCTTCGTGGGGCAAAGTTAGAGGCGGAGTGTAGTAAAAACTGCCAGACAGCGGCGATGTTTTTCATGTTCTGCCGTATTCTTAAACACTGTAAGAGCTACAGATTAATTACATAAATTAACTCTTACAATCATACAAACGCAACTACAAGACACATAAAAAAGACACACAGATGAGCCTTAACTAAAACACGTATAACCTGAATCATATGCATACAAAAAGAACTGGAAAGTTAGCTGTGACTCTTCTCAGTGAATGAATGTTAGCATGAACGATACCGTTAAATTATACCACATTTCACTAAACACAGTCATAGAAATCCTACACACTGGTTCGGACAACATGTAAACAAGGAGGAAGTGTTGAGTTGAATGAAGATTAACAGAAAATTAAAACAGCAGCTAACAACAGTAGGAATAGTCTCTAATATAAGCCTGTATGGAGTAAAGGCCTGGTTCTCTCTCTGCAGTTACGCATTTAACCACAAGTATCGTCCTTTTTTATGTCTCCTTCAGGATCTCGATACCTGACAGTTTTTTCGCCAGCCACACCTTGACGCCTGAGACTTGACCGTAATGTCATGGAACAATGGAAAGAAAACACACACACACACACACACACACACACACACACACACACAAATCGTGAGAGAGACCAGACACCAGGGTCCTCCTGATCTCGCTCATCTTACACGAACATTCGCCCTCTAGTTGAATTCTAAACCACTGTGATCATCAGAAGAGCCTTTTGAGAAGCCTAACATGCTACTAAACCCTATTAAACCACAGTTTGGGTTTAGCCTTTGTAAAATCTCACCCCAACAAGGGCTGCAAACAGCGAGAACTCTCCTCAGAGGGAAAAACCTAGCTAACCTTTGCTCATCTCTCTTTTTTTTTTTCTGTTTTTTTGTTTTGTTTTTTTATTAACCAAAGGAAGATTATGTAGATTGTTTGTAGGCGGAAGTGAGGAGATTTTCTGAAAAAGGCGTGTGCCAAAACCACGAATGATTTTATCCACATTTCTCAGCCAATTAAAAAGTCTCTATTTTGGCCTGTTGAAGCCTTTAAAGCAGTGGGCGAGACGAGACCTTATTTGTGGACAAAAGTGGGGCAAAATTTCCAGTGATTATTGTCTAGTTTTCACTGTGTTATATAGAGTAATGTTTTTGAATGAAGAACTATTGGCATTGTAGTGTACTACCATATTTACTGTTGATTTGTAATCCACTAAACATGAATTCCTTTTTTTTTTTTTTTTTTTTTGCACCAGAACCGCCTCGAAAAGAAACTTAAACTTCCGGCTGTTCGGGGTGTGAATCTTTGTTGGGTTTAATATGCTTTTGTTGGGATACACGGTGTCTGTTAGTTAACCATTCCTGAGCTCAAGCCGAATGCCCTTATTGCTGCACTTTTATTTAGCAGCATAACAGTTACAGTGAAGCCTTGATTCACCTGGTGGATTTATAAATAATCTAATCTGGGGGGGTTTAAGAGAGCAGTTTCTGGGGAGGGGAGGGCGGTAGGGAGGGGAGGGCAGGGGGCACATGTTTGATTTCCACCTCCCTTTCATGCCTGCACTTCTATGTCAAAGTCAGTCTGATGACGTATTAAGATTTCAGGGGAGTCTGTTGTGTATCTCAGTCGCAGGCATCGCCACAGACGCACGGCTGCCAAAAAACTTTGTTTTTTTAAGTTGTTTTTTTTTTTTGTTTTTAAAGTGCATATTACTTTTTTTTCCACACTTATTTTTTTTTTAAGACAAATGCCTTTTTGTGTACCATTGCCTATTTTGAGCACCACATGTACTTAATTTTAAGAGTCACTGTTTTAAGAAGCAATCACACTTTTCTCAGCTTTGGCACTATAGATAGTCATTGTTGTGGTTATAGATTATTGGCCTTGTGATAGTCAGCTGGATTCAGTAGTTTATACACACTCACATGTACACACACACACACACACACCTATACAGGTTTCTATAGGAGAGTATTTTCTTGTCTTTCTGTTTCTGTTAATCAAAGTAAACGATTTAAAGGAATGTTTTGACATTTTTGGGGAAATTTTGACGCATTCGCTCTCTTGCAAAGAGTTAAGAGTAGAAAATCAATAACCACGCTCATGTCTGCAAGCTAAATATGAAGCTACAGCCAGTAGCTGATTAGCATAGCTTAGCATAAAGACTGGAAACAGGTGGAAACGGTTAGCCTGGCTCCGTCCAATGGTGTCAGTAAGACTCCAGCAAATCCCTGCTCCTGGCCAAGAAATAGTTTCAGCATGTAACCACCCTTAAAACCACAACTTTTTCACATTGATATGTTGTCAGTTGGGGTGAAAATATGAAGCCACTGTCAACAGCTGATTAGCTTAGCATAGCTTAAAGATTGGGCACAGCTCTGTACAAAGGTCCTACGACCTACTAGCAACCCCAGAGCTCACGACATAGCACATGTTGTCAGTCACAAGTTGTGGTCCAAACAAAGGTTTTACCCCCTTCTGAGAGAGCCAGGCTAGCTGTTTCCCCCTGCTTCCAGTCTTTACGCTAAGCTAAGCTAATCATCTGCGAGCTCTGCCTTCTATATGTAGCGTACAGTCATGAATGTGGAATCCATATATATATATATATATATTTTTATCTAACTCTCAGCAAGAAAACAAATGAGCATTTTTTCCCCCCAAAATGTCAAACTACTCATTCAGCGTCACAATCAGCTGCAGTATTTAGGGTCAGATGTTTCTTTTGGATCATTCAAGTGAGAATCCACAACACTCATTTCAAACGTGTGGCCTAAAGTATTTTCATTTTGTCAAGCCTTCCCAGCTTCTGCACACTTGCTCGCCGTCACTGCGCCTTGAGAAACTGCAGTCTTGCGATTGAACTTACTGTAACAGCGCTGACTCAGAATCTCTCAATGGAGAAAAAGGAAGAAGCGGCTCTCCTCTTTTTGCCTTGAGGGACAGTTCTCAACAACCACTGATCCAGGATTTGAACAGCTTCTTTTTCTGTAACATAAAAATAATAATAATCATGAAATCAGTGTTTCTTCGGGGGCTGCTTCCTCCCACCGGTGGACTCTTAACACCCGGCTGCTGCTTCACAGCAAGTGTTCTTTTGAAATGATTCTTCTCCTCCCGGGTGAACGCCATCCACTGACTGAGTTATGAGATCTTCTGTAGTGTGGTGTACTGTGTGCAGTTTTATCGTCAAACGGATGAGTTTGTACTTGTCTAATGTTTCGTGGAGTGCTTGCTTGTGGTGTTTCGTGTCCTGCGTGTGTGTGTGTGTGTGCGTGTGTGTGCGTGGATGTGTGTATGTGCTGTGAGAGTGCGGCTGCCTATCAGCCATATGTTCTTGGATACTTTCTTGTTTTTGTTTCTTCTTCCCAGATGATAAAACTGCTTTCCATTTATCATGTAAGCAATTTAGATGCATAGACGTGCCTTCTATGCATATGCCTATGTGTATGTGATAGCTATTAAAAAAAAAAAAAGGACAACGACAACAGAACAGTGCTCTTTAGTTCCACCGCCATTCAAGAACCTGTAACACTTAAATGTGAATTATTTCATCCTGAACAAAAAAGGAAAAAAAACGGTGATCGCAATGCAAACAAACTATATTTTTTAACATGTATATTGTACATGAGTACCTGGTAGAGGAGAATGTACTTACTAAAAACATATCTACTTGCCAATAAGATATACTGTATGTATATTCCTACAGCTTTCTCTCTGTGACACAGGGAGGGACCTCTCACAAAGCTTCAGAGGTTTATTGTATGACTTTCAATGCAGTTAACCATGTTAACTTCCTCAATAACAATAAATGGCAAGCTCATGCCACATTAAGACTGTCTTTTTGTGTGTGATTTACATATTTGTACAGGGGTCGCCGTCATTTAAACATGCTGAGACAATGTCTTGGTTCAGGGGAAGGAAACGGGTACAGTTTATGTGTTTTGATTTAAGAGATTAATTTCTTGATTCTCCTGTAAGTGGAACAAAGGAAATACATGTCAGCCACTAAGAATCTGTTAGAGGTCCAATAATTGAAGATAAAGTGCTCTGAAGAGGGCTTTTATGTTGAAAGGGTCAACTTCACCGCTAGATACCACTAAATCCTACGCACTGGTCCTTTTAAATGAAAATTATAAAAGGCAAGAGTAGCTCAAACACTGAAAGACACTAAATATATAGTGAAAGATTTAGTGAAAAGCTGAACTGGTGGTTAAAATGGAAGCACTGAAAGGAGTGTAAGTGGTGAAAAGAGATGAAGCCAGTTGAAATTTCAGTTTAAGTTCCTTTACATTTAATGACGATGAAGAGAAAGTAAAGTAAGAGTAGTGTAAGTAATTCGAGAAAAGAAGCGAGTTGACCTTTCACAAAGGTGTTAACACTGAATGCAGCTGAAGTGTCAATAAAAGTGAAAGGAGAAAGGTGTTCTCAGTGATAAACTGAGCTGGAAGAGTAAGAGATTAAAACAGTTGAAATCAAGAAATCAATATACTTGTAGTTGAAATGTCTAAGTGGAAGCACTAGAGATAATTCAAGTGTTAACTGTCAGCTGTGTAAATGTTAGTTAGTGTATAAACCCTGACAACAGTTGAAATGTCAGTTTAAATGTTAAATTAAACTATTTGAAGTGTTAAATGAAGAATAAATCAGTTCAAGTGTCCGTTGACTTGTGACTAATGGAAGAAGTGTTCAGTGTTACTGAAAGTGTAATCACTGAAAGCACTTGAAGTGTCGATATAAGTTAATAATGGTTGAATGGCTCTCCTGTTGCTTTGAAGGCCTATTCAAAAACTCATGTTGGTTAAAATGTGACATTGTGAGAGAAACGACAAGTTTGTCTCCATTTTGATGCTGAAATTATGCACAAGGTGGAAATTGTGGGAGTAAAATGAGTTTAAAGTTCAGACAAAATAAAAAAACTGGCCAAATGAAAGCTGTTGAGGCAAAATGTGTCTTTTTATAATTTGGGTGAACTGACCCTTTAACAAAAGCAACTTATAATTAACAATTACACAATTTTATTTTCTTTGTTATGTAATTAACTTTTTTTGTGTGTTTGTTAATTGCATTAAACCTCATCTACAGACCTCTGAGCACTGAACAGGGATCAGTATTAGTTTATCCTAATCCCGTTTGTCTCACGGGACGAGGCACAATGAATCTGACACGAGCTCAGCGCCTAATGAGGATAACGACATTTAGCAAGAAGAGAGAGAGAACAGGAGACACGCCACGGATTAAACTGACAACAACAGAGAACATTTCTTTCCATCATTTCTGCTTCAGCTTCTTCATATTGTTGGAATCAGGCCACACATTTCCCACAAGGTCCAAAGACACTTGAGTCATATTGGTGTATTATGCATATTATTTGAAAAGTGCTATTTTGAGTGTCTAAATACTTTATTATTAAAGGTTCCTTAAAGCTGCAGAAGGTAACTGTTATGGATTTAACTTTTTGTCGTATTTGCTGAAACGTTCACTCCATCCTGACAGAGGTACACGAGCTCCATCCTGCTCCATTAAAAGGCCTCCTGCTCTCCTTGCTGCCGGGCGTCTCGGTTCCCTGAGGGAGAGTTTGAGAGCACGCTGCCACCACCAGACGAGAACAGGCTCACACTGTGGTTTCATTCATTTCACGCACAGACATCTTATTTCTACCTCTTTTAAATTGCTGAAAAGGTTTTCTGTTCGAGCTTCTGAAAGGTTGATTATTGGAAACAATGGTGATGAGTGGAGGGCTGAATACATTTGCTAAAACATTTGTTAAAATGTATTTACTCCATGTTTGTTTTTCACTCCATTTGTATCTTTTTAAATTGATCTTTATGTCTGGAATGAGACAGCTTTGTAGGCATTATTTGTTTTTATTTCATTGACATATTATTGCTTCTTTATTGCCTTTAATGGATAGTGACTGCTGAAAGAGAGAAAGAGGTTGACAGGCACCAGACACCGGCACATGGGGCTCCACCAGGTGAGCTACCAGGCACCTGTTAACAGTTACAGATTCATGTTTCTGACCAGCTGAAGAAAGGAACTCCAATACCCATTCTCCTTTTAGCTCTGCTTTCAGTCTCCACCAGTTGAAGGAGAAAATAGTTCCCTCTTTAGCTGAAAGATGTTCCAAACCGTAACAAGGTTGGTAAGAGTGAACCAAACAGTGAAGTTTCAGGGGCCATAAAACCAAAACAATGAGCTAAAATAAGCAAAAATTCCTTGTAGAGCTGAGGGGACATGGTCATTTGTCTCTTCGCTCATCTCAAAAATATAGATTAAAGCAGAAGGAACTACATAAAACGTATTAATTACCCATTAATCATGTGTTTTTCTGTACCGACCTCTTACAAGCTGATCATGATGGTATTGAGCTCACACACACACTCACTGCCATTGGGAACAATTTGGAGTTCAGCATCTCGCCCGAGAACATTTAAACTGGACTCGGGGAGGCCGGGAATCCAACCAGAAAACCTCCAATTACTAGATAGCACCTGAGCCACAGCCGTCCATGTAGCTGCAACCCTCACCACCCATGAGAATATCTCTCCTGGGGGGGGGGGGCTTCAGAGCTGAGTGGTGGATGGGAGTTTGGTGATGCTGCTGCTGGACCTCCACTTATGAGCCTCCTCCTCCTCCCATCACTGCTAATTAGATGACTCATATATATAGAGTGCAGCACAGGGGAGACAGTGATTACCTGCATTTATAGGGTGGCAATAATGGTTACGACCTACTTACATACACTGCACAGTGCATGAGAGTCCAACCTACATCCTCAACCTAACACCATGCATCTATAACCTTATTGAATACATAACTTGTAACATTAATCATTTTTAGAAGAAGACAATCGGAGGTACAAATCAGAGCGAAACACTTTGCAGTTGAATTTTTGTGTTGGACCCAAATGGAAGACACAGATACAAAAAGATGGTAAAGTTATGAAAGTTTCTCGATGTGAGCTAGGGGTATAACTTTATATAAGGAACACTGTAAAACCAGATAAGTTCATATAACTCAAAAACTTTAACTCAATTATTTTAGATTTTCAGCAGCTTTAGTAATTTTAAGTGAGAATGACTTATTTTGTAATTTTTATTTCTACTGTGAAAACAAAATTCCTAGTAAAAGTTAAATGAACTTATCTTTCATTCATTCATTCTTTTACAGTGAATCAAGCAAAAGTTATAGAGCATAATGATAATATATATATAAAGAGAACTTTTAATAGCCTGTGGATAGCCCTGTGAAATCATTTCTGTATAATATAATGTTTTTTGTCCGGTGTAATTATTTATTTATTATTTATTTCTTCAATAGGCCATTACCCCCTTCTGTAACCTGTGCAATATTATAATTTAACTTTGAATCACATCTGTATAATTTATACTGTATATAGTTTATTTTTTGATATCTTGTATTTTTTCTTTTTTGTTATGTAATGTGTATTTTCTTTGTTTTCACATCTGCTGTGTTACACATCTGGAGCTGCTGTAACAAGTGAATTTCCCCAGTGTGGGAACAATAAAGTCTACCTTAAAACCAAAAAATAAAATACAACAACAAGTCATTAAACCAGGATAGGCTCTCTGATAAAAGTATGTTTTAAGAAGGGGAGAGATCACAGATGCCGGGCAGGTGAGTCAACCGGGAGTGGTGATGAGCTGATTCCGGACTGGTGTGTGCAGAGGAGCAGCACTGGGAGCCAGGAGGTGATGCCACACCCACAGCACACAGACAGACAGGAGACACATGGGGGAGGGAAAAACACAGGAAAACACAGGAAAACACAGGTGTGGCCTTGACACAGAACTGACCTAAGCAGCAGACTTTATTTATTCATGTATTTTATTGTTTGTTTTACTCTGCTGTATATATACTTTATTGTCTCTGTGTAAATGTTTATTGTCTCTTATATAGTGTCCCTTTAGTCTACAATGTTGACATTTTATAAAACGCCTTACAGTATGTAAAATAAAATTTCATACAGTAAAGATGGAAAAAAAACAATACAAAAATAGATAACAAACAGGAAAAAACAAGCAAAAAATGTTTTCTTCCATCCACGTACAGAATTTGAAGCTCTATGATTGGATATTTCTTACGGAAATGCATCTTGGGAATCGTAATTAACGTTTTCCTGTTAGTTTTTATGTGAATAGACTTGTACCTTCGCCCTTTTAATCAAACAACCAGATTTTTTTAATGCAGTTTTTAATCTTTTTAATGCCAGATAAATGCTCCAACTGTGAGTCAGGTAACATCGGGCCTCGTGCAGCAACGTTCTCTTATATTTTCTTTTAAGAGAACAAATATGAGTCAGCACCAGATGCAACAAACGTTCCTAACCACCCAAATCTGTTCTTACCAGATGAGCCCTACCAGGTGTGCTGAATGACGAATCCCGCTTGATCTTAAATTGGAGGCATGTAGCCAATTGTTATTAGCATAAGTAACACCCCCTAAACACTATATAAGGGCAGGTAGTGTGCCATGTGCAAATACTCAGGCTCAGGGGCAAGAATTGGAGAGATGCCACCAAATAAAAGCGATAGATAGAAAATACTGTAAATGTATAATAGAAAAATAAACATACCAAATAACAAATGAATTCAGAATATGAGTAAAAATATAAGATATCTAAAAGATATTGATGATACATGATGATAAGAAGAAAACATATGTAATATCATCCAGTGTTTTTTATAGTTTTAAGAGGGACCAATGGAGCAATAGTATTTCTTTAGCCCATAAATTTAATAATCCAATCACTAGAATCACTCTAACACATATAATATAATCTGATTATATGATATATATATTCCTTTTTTATGTTCCTCAAATTTAAAACTTATGTTTCTTTGCATTGGACAAACAGTTGGTGGACTGTAAGAAATAGATGTTTTTTCTCAACCACTTGTAAAATGTTTTCTTATTTAAGAAAACATTGGTGAATCATAGAATTCAGTGGGTATTAACAAAATAAGGACAAGTAATGGATACAAATAAAAATAAGAGTAAATGTGTCCATATATTCTTGCATGAGGCCCCATGTCTGTGAGAGAAATATGCCCCCAAGTGGCCAAAAAACAAAACAAAAAATCATGCAGCTTTAATTCTTGCATTTTTTGTCCGTTTGTCCTGAATTCCTCCCATCATATATTTCCCCTCTCTCCCCTTTGTGCTTACTTTATTTCTCTCTGTCTGAGTCTGTCAGTCCGTCCAGCTCGATGTCAGAGGGAGACAGACAAAGTCCTTAGGGACAGTTTGAGGTTCGCCACAGCACGCCCTCTCAGATAGCGACCACTCTCTCGCTCACGAGACTCAGCGCTTTGCCAGAGTGCGTCTGCTGGGGATACAAGTTGATGGGTAATGACATATCTACAGTAGACACACACACACACACACACACACACACACACACACACACACACTCAGACATTCGGGTATATAGAGCAAACAAGCAGCATCTGGACAATTTGTCTGAAGGACTTCATACCCAGGGTTATTAATGACATTACTGAACAGAGACATGTGCATGTGTGTGTGTGCAGGGCAGCCACACACACACATGCACACAAGCTACACTTTGACCTTAAGCTCTCAGCATGCATGGTCATGAATTTGGCATTTATCCGTCATTTGTCATTAACTATGCTTCCCTGTCTCCCCCCTGCTCTGTTTTCTCTCCTGCTGGTCTTTGGCTAAGAGTGCGTGCACCGCTACCAAACTGTGTCAGTTCACTAACAAAGACCACGTCAATGAGGATGTGGAATTAAAATGTCTTATATGTGCAAATATTGGATAAAGGGGAATTGATATTATTAACTGTAGCAGGGATGAAGGGATGGGGAAAGGGCTGAGGGATGGAGGGTGAACAGATGGGGTTTGTGGATGGATGTATGGATGGATGGATGGAGGAGTTGGGCCAAGATGATGCCCCAGTGGGGAGAAAAGGTGTGCTTAAGATTATTTAAAACCACGTATCTCCCCGTGTTTGGTTTCTTCTGGTTGGACATCGGTTAAGTTTAAACTGCCAGCTTGTGAGAGCTTACTTTAACCCCCATGAGCTCTCTCGCTCTGCTTATATCTGTGCGGCGTTTGCTCGTGGGCAGCCCTTTGGCCATCCTCCTCGCCTAACCCCTGTTCAAACACAACTCTAGTTTCATCCCTGGAGCCCTTCTGCTTCATTTGCAAATCAGATTCCATCACATCAGGCATCCATGCGTCCATCAAACCTCCTTCTTACTGTGCAGTATATCACGCTCAAGTTAACACGGAGAGACAGACAGACAGACAGACAGTGCTGAGGTATACGACGGATACGCTGGTCTCTTCTTTTGCTTATGTAATTAATGTGTTGTTTGCACAACTGGTGCTTAATTATGTAAATATGTGAGCAAAGAATCAGACATTAAACACCTCCAGCTAATGGTTATAGTTTAATTAAGGAGCTGGTTCATGCGTGGTCTACAGTGTATAAAATGCAGCTGGATCCCAGCACTGAATATAATATATATAATGTGGGGAAACACACACACACAAGCTCATAAAATAGGATTGAACTGGTTGTTATCTATATAAAGCCTCACTCTATGCATAAAAACAGGTTAACACTTTCATTAAACATTTATAAGCACTAATAAAATGGTTTATAACACACTAGAATGCAGTTATAAGCAGCTATAAGGACATTTTAAGTGTTTATTAATGTGATAAATTATTACAACTGTGTTTTACTGTATAATAATTCATTATAATAGTGTTATAGTTGTTAAAAAAATACCGTAATAAACACATAAATCTGCCTACAACTGCTTAAACCATTTATTAAATATTTATTTACTGTTTGTTAATGTTAAACAGGGATTAAAGTTTAAAGTGTCACGCTGCAACTTATTTTCTCTGTTGATTAATCTGTCCATTATTTTCTATCTTCTGTTTTTTTATTATTATTCTTTTATCAAAAAATTATCAGAAAGTACTGAAAAGTATTTTTTTATGATTATGGTTATTATATTACTACTTAAAGGACCAGTGTGTCGGATTTAGTGGCATCTAGTGGTGAAGCTGTAGATTACAACCCTTTGATTACAGCAATGCTAGCACGCTAAACTCAACGTGTTACCTGCTAAACATTAGCGTGGAAGCATTATCAATGTGTTTAAAAATGCACTCTGTAAATGAAAATGTGCTTTTTTATTTTACCCAGCATCTCTTCCTGTTTGTTGGGAAGATGCAGTAACACTCTCAGACAGAGAGGAGACCACATTGAAGCCTGTTTGTGATTTTGTTGGTAGTTTTTCCTTCTTTAATTAAAAGGAAACTCAAACCCATGTTCTGTTGCATGAACTGACACTCTCAGAGCTTGTTTTGGCACTTTTTTCAAGGTTGAATTAACATTTAATTTTGTGCAAATCTCTCAGTCGGCGAAACGTTTGGCCAATTAAGTGTGCAATGTAGCGTGATTACAGAGCGGGCTCAGAGGGGGGACGCCGGTGGCAAATGATTAGACAGTGCAATGAAGGAGCCACAAGAGGGCAACAGCAGGCCGGACACGGCTGCACATTTAGAACACACTGGAAGTTGTTTAATTTTGGCTGAACCTTTAAAAGGCTGAAAGTGGTCCTCTGGGAACCTCTAACCACAACTCAATAAATCAAAGTATGTCCACAGACACTGAGGTTAACTTTAATACCACGACACGAGGATGCATTTCACATGTCAGTGTAATATCCCACATGTGTGACAGTAACTGTGTTTGTCTTGGTTGCTCCAGTGACCTTTCTTGTAAAATGGCTTACGGTTAACTCTTGGCTATGTCTGCTGAATAATAGAATTACATAATCATTATGGTCTCTAATTGCACAGTGCAGCAGGCCTATTGGATTTGTATTGCATTGCACATAATAAGTGCAGCTGTTTAGCTTGAGGGAAAATAAAGGACCAAAAATAGATCTATTAGAAAGTATTCCCATATGGTGCATGAATACAAGCCCTTTCTGTAGCACATGTATACAGTCAGAGAGGCAGTAGTTGAATGGGAAGCAGTGGGTTTAACCTATAAAGCAACAACAGATATTTAGTTGGTGAGAGTAGAAGACTTCAGTGGTGGAAGAGGAAAACAGGTTCACAGCTCTTTGGTCCTCACTCAGTTATTTAAATGAAGTCATTTGAGATGTTTAGAGAGGAAATGGAACGGTCCCCTGAGGCTGGCTCCACAAGTGAGTCAGTCTCCATAAGTGCCCCAACTTTACGCATAAAGGGGAAATAAATGAGATGAGGAAGATTTTATTTTGCATTTCCAGAATGAAGTTGAATTCATTTGGTCCTTCAGATCAAGTTAGGAGAGCTGTCCCTTGTGGAAACTTAGTGGGGTCACAGTCTCAAACCAATGTATGTCAGCCTTGACAGCTTGGGGAATCAACAGCAAGATAATGCCACAAAATAAATGCAGCCAATGGGCAGGCAAACGGGGCTAAAAGGTCCACAAAATCCCTTAAAGTTATCATTTTCCCTCACTTTTCCAGACTCCTCGCAGACAATCTAGAAACCCTCTGTTTTTTTCTGATGGTTCCTAACCTCTCAGAAAAGAGGCTGTGGTAATGTGGGGGTGGCCTGGGGGAATGGGTGTGGTCTGGGATCTTGGTAGGCAATAAGCTCATGGGAGCAGTGGGCAGTATTTTCTCGGGTTTCTCATCATAATACACAAGTCGTTGGCTTTTAACTAAAGACTTCCGTGGAGAGGAAAACCAATTAGATAAATTGAGCAGGAGCCGGAGCACCACCCCCCTCCCCCCGCACATGTGGAGTGCGAAGGTCCGATCATTGTTTGCAGCTTTAGTTTGACTCTATTTTAAAATAAAAAAAACTAAATAACCTCTTGGCACAAATAGTGAAAATTCAACTTTATTCTTGACTTTTCAGCTTTATTTTAGTATTGCAAATTAAGAAATAATAATACTGAATCTTTCTCCTCTCATTTTTCCCCTTATGCCTTTCCATAATACTCATAGTTAATTTCCTCCAATAGAAGAGTACAATTGGCAGAGTACAGCACAGTGAATTTATATTTAAGCTGTACAAACAGTTTCTTTTCTTTATAGTTCACTTTGCCAGCATCACCATGTTGACTTCTGCTGATGAGATAAGAGTGGACACATTTAGTTAAAGAGACAGAGAGAGAGAGAGAGAGAGAGAGAGAGAGAGAGAGAGAGAGAGAGAGAGAGAGAGAAGAGAGATGAAGAGGGGGAGGGAGGGAGGCGGAGCGAGGCTTTTACTACAGTGTGTGTGTTGAGGAGGTCGGCAGTGAGGAGGAGAGTACCGGAGAGGATGCTGGATGCTGAGACGGAGCTGCTGGTGTTACACTTTCTGTCACAGTGAAGCAGCTCTCAACCTGCCTGGAAAGAAAGAACAACAGCACATCTGTTCGGACGCCTCAGGTAAGACAAGAGATTTATTTAAAATGATTACATTTATTTTAAAGCGTTTCTCTTGATATTATTTGTATGGTGAAAAATATAGTATAATTAAAATGTCCTTTAATCAGCAGTGGTTTTCTTATAATAACAACAAATACAATTTAAAAAATCAGCTTTTAATAATAAAAACCTGTAAAAATAATTAAGATATGATTTCTGACTGTAAAAAAAAGGATGAGTAATAGTGATTTATGTGGTGGTCAAATACATTTGACATTTATTTGTTGTTTATTTCCTCAAAATGCCATATTCACAGATAGCTGACGTCATTAGAGTCACATACTATGATGCATGACTGTCAATTTACCTTAGAAAGATTTATATTCATCACATAGGTGAACCTTGAGTATATCTAATTATTAAATGGAAGACGACTGATACCAGATTTTTGATATATATGATATATATATATAAATATATCTGATATTTGTTCTTTTTTAAAGTATATTTCTTCCATTTAAGTGACAAAATATCTAAATATTCATATATTTTATGTCTATTAACACAGTTCTTATAGATGATGTATTTGTTTACTCATATATTAGGATTTTGTTGGATGACATAATTCTATATCCACAGTAGCATAAGACATTAAATACACAAACATTTTTGATAAAGAACCATTAATTAATGTAATTAATTAACTGTTTCTAAATGATTTTTTGTACTGCAGTTTGTTTGCAACTTACCAGCCATCCTAAAGTAAATGCAGATTTGTGACTAAAATCATACAGAAATATCACTCAAAGCTTAGCAGAGTGAAGATAAAGTGTTTCATCCTCCACTACATTTGTGGATTTAACTTTAATTAACTTTAATGTATGCTCATGAATAACACATGAACACATCAGCAGGCTGTTTATATCAGGCACTCCTGAGACAGTAGTAGCCCTGCATTTTAAAAAAGTATTTGTATTTGTATAATCTGTAGATTATGGAACTAAAAGTGTGACATTTCGATTGATTCAACTATAAAGCTAGAACCTTTAGCTGCTTAGTCTAGTGCAAAGACTCTGGTTCTGTTCAAAGATTCAAGAAATCTGCCTACCAGCACCTCTAAAGCTCACTAATTAGAACAATATATCTCCTTTATTTAATCTGTACAGAAACCGAAAATAAGCGGTTGATAACTGTTTTCTCACACCTAAAGGTCCAGTGTGTAACATTTCGGTGAATCTGTTGGTAGAAATGTAATATAATATTCATCGGTATGTTTTCATTAGTGTATATTAATAATAAAATAAGGTTTGTTGTGTTTCCGTTACTTAATGAGTTAATTAGCTGTTTGTACAGAGGGAGCAGGTCCTCTTCTATGGAGTCATTGGAAGGCCAAACAGTCACTAGAAGCACATTCACGGCTGGTTCTGTGTGAGCTAGAGGCTAACTCTCTGATACGTCTGTGGGGGGACTGTCAGTGTGTGGGATCGAGGTAAAGTCTGAACCATTGTACCAAAATACAAAGTAGAGGGTTAGCAAAAACCAAGCCAAGTTAGCTGTTTACCCCAGTTTGCAGTCTTTATGCTAAGCTAAGATAACCGGCTGCTGGCTCCAGCTACATATTTAGTGTCAGCTGTGAGTCACTTAACTCCATGCAAAAAAGCAAAAATAGGTTTTGTCCTGCACATAATGCCACTGAAAAACCACCACTTGTCATTTATATAATTAAGTTTTTGTATGGATTAAATAAGACGTTAATTAGTGACACTTAGAGGTGCAGGAAGGTGGATTTTGTTACTTTCGGACAGAGCTTTCGGGTTAGCTGTTTCTCCCTTGCTGTGATCTCCTGCTTGTAGCTTCATATCTAACACACTCAGCAAGCAAGAAAGTGAACAAGCGTATTTTCCCCAAAATAATCAAACTTCCTTTAAACAAAAGAGCTGTTTGGACACATTGTCTTTTGCAAAGTTGACAGTGAAAAGAGATGAGGAGGCGTTCTGTCTTCATCTCACTGGTCAGCTCTGGAGAAACCTCCGGCACAGAGGGTGACGGAGGCCGGCGGCTCACTGCCTACCGTGTACTGGCAGCAGTGGACTCTGAGAGGGGGATGGATGAGGAGAGGAGAGGAAGAAAGTGTGTGCGTAAAAAATCGATTTTTGCAATACTCACTTTTTTTATTTGGTCTATCATCCTCAGCTCCTCAGATAGTTTATTGAGCCCCCTCTTCTTTCCCATGCTCCCTATAATCCTGGCTGAATGCCCCTTTTGACCCCCCCCAGATCAGCTGTATTGACTGCAGTGTGTGTGAGGTGGGTGGTGGTGGATTATACAGGCTGCTGAGCGCTCAGGTGCTGACTGATGTGGCTAATGTGCTTGAACAGAAACGGTTCACGCCAACTCAACACCCCCTGCCTGCTGAACTCAGGGGAAATATGTCCTGCTGTAGGTTTTTTTTTTATTTTTCTCCTTGTGTCTGTGCTTTTTTGAGATATTGTCATTCAAGACTTAATTGTTTGTTAGCAGCTAAACAGCCAGTGCTGTTAAAGGGTAGGTTCACTCAGCCCGTTCTCATTCCCAACTCGTTAAATACGACAGCTTGGTCAGTGGCCCCCCCCACGCCTAGAGACCTTAGGAAGTGTTTTCTTATTCCTGGTGGATTTCTGACTGTTTCCGCAGGAGCATTATGACCACTCACTCCTGCACTTCTCCTAGAGATGCTGTGTCTGGTTTAAAGATATCTCCAAATGCCAGACTTGCCTTGCTTTGCTGTTGTTTTGTAAAAAAAAAAAACAAAAAAAAAAAGAAACCTGCTTTAGTCTTCCTCCCATCCTAAAAGCAGTGGGCATACAAACACATGTTTTCATGGTTGGGGGGAGACTATGCAAACTCTACACATTAAGGCCCTTCCCGCTCAGATTTTGAAAAATGATTCAGTGTTTTTTAGAGGGAGAAATCACTTATAGCTGTTTGACACTGTTTCTGAAGCTTCGTCGTGAATGCATGTAATTTATTGCACTTGAACGCACCACAAATCACCTTTAGTGTCACGCTCACGCTGTTACGCCCCTTCATGTTCCCCTCTCTTGCAGTCTGCACATAAACGCCACTCCAAAACACTGCGACAGCAACAGAGATCTTCAACAAACTGTTTGAATGTTAATAATAATGTTTTTAAACTGAAGGATGAAGTGTGATAATAATCCAAATACTTTCATTTTTTATTGTGTACAAATTGCTTACATGCTTTTACTAATGTAGGACTGTAATAGAGTACTTCTAAAAGACAGTGGATTTATGTATTGATGTCTTCTTTAAGTGGGTGAAATTGCCTCTTTGGTCATATAATAGTGTCAGGGTTAAGGGTCAAGTCCTTCCTGACCTAATCCATAGAAGCAATCAATTGAAATTCATGAATTTCTTGTTTTCCCATTACTTCTAGTGAGGATTCTTCCACATGAGCTTATTCAGCAGAGCATTTAGCAATTTGGATGGTTGAAATGTACAGTAATTGACTTTCCTCCTCCTCAGATCCGCAGCTGAGGCATTATCGTCTTCAGCACTCGGGAATTCTCTCAGCACAGCAGGAACAGCAGATGTGTTGCACGAATCCACTGTGGCCCCAAGTGTTTGATTAGCTGTATACCGTGGGCACGCTCGAATTGTTCACAGCCAGGAAAGGATGAAGGGGGGAGGGCAGATTTGTGTTTACGTGTGTTTGTGTGTGTCACAGAAACACAGCTGTAAATAGAAAACCTGTACGACACTTTTATGTGCGGATTTCTCCCCTGAATGACCCACATATTCTGTTGGGGGCTTCAGGGCAGAAATGTCAGACACAGACAACCACCAGCGATATGTGGATGAACCATCCACAGGCTAATTTAGGTCCTTTATTTGCAGAAAAATGTCCTTACAAAGCCTCCATAGAATCCATTTAAAAGGTCCAGTGTGTAACATGTACACTGTAAAACCAAATAAGTTCATAAGTCAAAATTAAATTGTTGAAAATTTCAAGTAAAACTAACTCAATTCTGTAGTTAACTATAATAACCTTGTAGGGTTCCAGTGATCACCAACAGCAGACATTAATGGTGTAAGGACGCTGATACAGTGATGCCTTTTTTATTCTGATTGAAATTAGGGTTGAGTGTGAAAGGTGCATCAGTGCACATTTAATAATTTTACACAAGGAAGACTGACTTTCTTTCTAGCTTCCACCTTGAAGGATTTTTTTGTCAACATTGGTTTAAAAGTCGAGCTTAAAATGAGTTTTGATCGTGAGATATAATAAAAAGCTCCAGAGCTGCTACTAAATGAACCTCAAAAAGGTGTGATGTTTACGTAAAATCGGCTTTGCATTGATTTTTACTTTTGGGGCCTTTTCTCCTAATTCCCTGCTGGTCGTTTTCCAGACTAGTGGTTCCCAAACTGGGTTGAGACCCCCACTAGGGGTCACCAAAGCTTCACAGGGGGGTTGGAAAGCCGTCTTGATTTTAAGGGGTGTAAGAAAATGTAAAACATTTACACAGTAGGGCTGTGTCTCAGTATTTGTTTCAATTCTTTGAAGAAAACTTGAGACTGTTATTTAAGATATAAACTTTGAACAACTGAACACAAACGTATTCATGTAGCCTTCAGTTGCAGCTAAACAGCCACATTAGGAAAGTATGCACTTAGACTCTAAAGAGCTAATAGAACGACGGCCAAGCGGCAGGGAGAAGAAAGCCAATTCAGTATGTATGATTGTTAAAAAACTTGTCTCTGATCAATAGTTACAGGAAATAATCTGCTCAAAATTCATCCAAATCGCTCGTTTTACATAAACTCCATAAAACATGTCACTTAGTCGGGGGTCGTTTGCTTAGACAATAATAAAAAGATCTCCAGACAAAAACATGAAAGAGATCATCAGTGAAAGCTGTGTTTCACATTACCATTTAAAAAACAACCATAACAAATTCACATGCTCCCACACAGAGCACAAGGACCCTCTGAATAGTTTGATGAGTATGAAATGATGTGAATGAAATGTGGAAGCCTTTAACAGTTGAGGAGATTTTGGAGGGATGTGTAGAAAGCATTGAGGGAGTTTATTTTGGATGAAAGATGCTCATCCCCTCCAGTAGAGTTCAGAGTAGATGAATCTTTTCTGGAGGTTCGTGGTGGAACAGCCGCTCACTAAGACACTTTATATTGTTTCTTGCAGCAATGACATGTCAGTCAATGACAGCGACGGGGCGATGATGATGCTCACAGATTATTTAGATGCTAAATTGAATGTTGACTGATGAGTGCATCATATTTAATGACTCCTCTCATGGGAGGACATGGTGTTGGGCTCATTTCTCCTCATTATTCTACCTCTGTCTTTACAGTCAGACAATGTCAGCCGGCCCTGCTTGCGCACACACACACACACACACACACACACACAGACAGATACAGTAGATAGAAAGAGACAAAGAGACAGACAGTTAGCCTGAGGTTTGCGTTTTGTTTTGCTCAGTTTAGTGGCTTCACTGTTGCCTCTGGTGTATTCACATACGCACACAGAATCTGTGATTTCCACTCACCATATGGGTGAATATTAAACTTGCCATGCAGAGCACTCCTGTCATCTGCAAACACATGCAAATGACCACAAGCTGCTAATTAGAACTGCCATTACATTCATTCATCTTTTTATAATTGCTTACTTTTGGTTTAAAGAGAATCGGCAGATGATCCCGGCAAGAAAAAATAAGTATACTGGGGGAATTTTATGCCTTTATTATGGCCGGCAGTAGAGAGATGTCAAGAAATAAGAGATGGGGGATTACATGCGACAAAGGTCTCCAGATAGACTGCAGTTCATGGTCGGTGCCTTAACCCCAAGGCCACCAGGGCGCCCCAAATCCAGACAGATCCAAGCTGATTTTTACTGCAGATCTTAACAAGAGTCTACAGTCATGCCAGCAGCTCTGTGAGGCTGCACTTAAGCACAGCTCTGCTTTGAGCTAAATGCTAACATTATGCTGACGAGCTCGCAGTAACAGGTCAGCCCGGTCCGACTCCCAAGTCATCAAATACTGCAGCTTGGTCGGTGTGCCTTGAAGTATTTGACAAGTTGGGAGTGAAAACGTGTTGAACAGGAATACTGCTAACCATGTTTGTCATCTTATTTATTTATTTAATGTGTTGGCATGCTAATATGTTCTAATTAGCACTTAAAGGTCCAGTGTGTAACGTTTAGGAGGATCTTTTATAACGCAAACAGAATATAATGCTCATATTTATGTTTTCATTAGTGTATAATCACCTGAAAATAAGAATCATTGCGTTTTTGTTACCTTAGAATGAGCCCTTTATATCTTTTCTTCCATGGAGGCTGCAATGTTGATCCACCATGTTTCTACGGACAAACTAAACACTGACCGTAGATAGGGTTAGGGTTAGGGTTAGGGATCACCAAGGTCATTACAGTCAGTGCCTGAAATGGTCCAGTACTCACCCGTACTAAGTACTGGTAATTCCGATTTTTGTCCACATGAGTGCCCTTGCTTTTTATTGCACACTGCATGGCCGAATACCCACCACTAAGGTCACTGAGGTCTGGACCTTGGTATTTTTTCTGAGAGGCATACAATAAAAGTAGAAAATGATTCCCTTTGACGGCCTAAAAATTCCCCTAGCAAGGACCTCTGAATTTCTGCATCTCCGTGTAAACACATCTCAAGCTTAACGCTAAGAAAGCAGCAATTAAAATGTTAAAATTATTGTTGAAATATTTCAGTCTTGACCAAAATAGTGGGCAGACCAACCCATATTGCCATCCCTTGAGCTCCCCCCCAGCAGGGGTTAAAAAACCGACCCTGTATCCTTCCTGCTTTCATCCCTCAACCTACTTACGTATGATGTGTTCTTAAAGTCTTTTGACTCTCGTATGTTCTGTTGTCTTGCCACCTCCTCCAATACACAGACTTCACATAAAACTGTATGACATCAAATATTTCAACCACACATGGGATTGAGGACCAGATTATTCTTATATCTATGCTCGGCTTTACCCAGGAGTCATCGGAAAGGGGGCTTGCGTGCGTTTGCATGTGTATGCAAGGGTTACCGATCCCCGGAGAGTCATCAGACAGGGGATAAAGTAGGTGGTGATGCGTCTTTGCAGAACTAAGCTCCATAAGCTGCTTCCTCACTAGTCTGACAAGCCTCAGTGGAGGAGGGAAGAGACGTATGAGGGACGAGATATAAGCAGAGTGCATGAATGGATGGAGGGATGATGATGAATGGATGATGGCGGATTGACGAGAGAAGCGGCGGCTGTGGGGACGGTGTGAGGACAGGAGTGGGGGAGTTTGGGTCGTGGGATGGATGATGACTAGAGATGAGGGTGTGTGTGTGTTCATAGTGCTCTAAATGTTCCAGTCTAATTCAGATGGGAGTGTTTGGACTCCTTGGGGAATGTTCTGTGTACCGTAAATAACCGGGATGTTGCCGATGTCGTGGATGAGGTTGCCTGAACCTGGTTTCCTGAGATGACTAACCTCATTTGAGATCCAATGACTGATCCAATCCCCCTGGAGCAGCACTTGTACTGTCCCACCTATTCTGTCTGCGCATTTTGGGGTTCATCCAATAGTTTTGGCATTTCATCATCATCACCAGCAGGGGTGGAGCGAAGGGGTGGGGGGGTGGCTTCTGGGGCTCCATCCCTGAATGTTTTGGGCTTTTAAAATAACTTCAGCTCAGGTGTGAACCTATCGTGACGTCACCCATTGGTTTGTGGAGTACCGGTCTGAAGCCTCGAGTTCGGCATTATGGTCGTCGACGTGATGGTTTGTCAGAGCTGCTTTCATTGGCTGGTTTTAACTCATCCGTAGCAGGAAACAATGGCAGCTCGCCATTTAATATGCAATAGTCAACACAGTAACAGAATACTGTTGGGATGGGACCATCAGTTGCTAAATGAACATGATGCTGTATGGAAGAAGACTGAAACTAGAGACTGAGACCAGAAACTCATCAGGGAACTGTTTACTGAGATAATAAATTAAGCGAGAAGTAATTTCTTCATTACATAGAATGCAGGTTTAAGACACTTTAGCGTTGTCCATTATATATTAACTATATTTTACTATTATTGGGGAAATTTCATCATCTTTTAGAGTATAATGTCATGAATTCACATGTAGCAGATTTGTCAGCTAAATATTTGTTCTGTGAACTCTTGAGCATAGATTAGTAATGCTTCCTACCCTGTTATGTAACTTAGAAATAGTTATGAAGAATAATTTTAATAATATATAATAATATTATCTGCATCTTCCTGCCATCTGCAGCTCTATATATCTTAAGTGGATGTGAATGGACTGCACTTTCTAGTCTTCTGACCACTCAAAGCACTTTACTCCACATTCACTCACAGATTGCAGAGGCTGCTCATTAGAAAGAGAAACTAATCCCATTCATACACTGAAGGCACACCATTGGGAGGTTCAGCATCTTGCTCAAGGACGCTTTGACCTGCAGCGGGAGGAGCCGGGGATTGAACTGCCAACCTTATGATTTGTGGAGGACACACTCAACCTCCTGAGCAACAATAGCTATGCTTACTTCCCATACACAGCAGAATAGTAAAGCATTAGCATAAAAGTTCCAGGTTGATTCAAAGTATAACCTGTCCTTGTCCAAGGAAGTGTTTTAAGGTCATTTTTAAAAGATCTCCATTCACACTGAAATGTCTCAACAATATGAAGATGGCTAAATCTCTTGTTTTCCACAGCCCACCTCTGGTGAGGAGTGAGACAGACAGTCTGGTTACCCTGCTGAGTTTCAGCTGTTAAAACCTCGGTTCTATATTTCACTCACTCGCTCATACAGTATGTTTCTGTTCCTGTTGTCAGACAACTAAACATAAAATAACATTGTTGATCGTACCTCGCAGATTCAACCTGTTATAAACCAGTTATTCCTTCAAAGCTGAAAGCTCAAATTTCAGTTTTATACTGACCAAATAACCATGAATACAGGTTAATAACAACAGCTGTATTGTGCGATTACAATGACACAGCCTCTGATCTGTGCAGGCTGACGTCATTAAAGCTGGGGCACCCTGGTAGCTCCTTACGACAGCAGCCTCCGTCAGATTCAAGCCTGTGGCCATTTGCTCCATGTTGTCTCCTTTATCTCGCTCCGCCCTTCCCTGTCTATCGTCAGCTGTCACTACAAAATAAAGGCATAAAAAGCCCAAAATAATAACAACAAGTAAAAAGAAAAGAGTTGTTGTAGGTTCAGAAAAAGGCCAAAACAGAGAACAGAGAGATATTTGTTTTCAAATGTAGTCTGCTCATTGTTACAGCCATCAGAGTATACCCTTTACTGATTCTCTGAGGGAATATCTACAATATTTTGGATCATCTTAATTTGAAGAAATTTAAACTGTATACTTGTTTTCAGATCAGTTCAGTTGTATTTGTATAGCACCAATCATAACAGGTCTCAGGGCACTTTTCAGATAGAGAAGGTCTAGACTGTTCTCCTTTGATCATCTCAATGCTCGTCTTTCTTTTCTTGTCATATTTACTTGCAGTTATGGCACCGTGTTCCTAGATCCCCCTAATCAAGTACAATTTGATTTATAAAGCCCAAATTACAAATTTCCTCTTGGGACTTTACAATCTGTACAACATTCAACATCTTCTGTCCTCAGACCCTCGATCTGGTAAAGAAAAACTCCCCAAAAAAACATTTTAACAGGGAAAAAATGGAAGAAACTTCCGGGTGAACCACAGAGGAGAGAACCTCAGACAGGGAATATATGTCGAGTGTACAAACAAATAAAATCACATTATATACACATTTGTGTGACAACATTTCTGAAACATGTAGATGATAAAATATATGTGAAGAATGTGAAAGAAAGAATACTTTTATGCCCGAAACTATGAAATCAAATTGTAATAAACAAGAATTTCCTTTCACCTGAGATGAACATGACTTAAAAAAGCTTTTTAGTATTTCCCCCTTGAATTTTTGCCATAGAATAGTTAGATAAATTATTGAATGGAGTGTATATTATGTATTTATTGAGCGTAAGCACATTTTTCTTGTGCTCCTGAAGTATTAATATGAAATATATATATATATATATATATAAAAAAAAGTAAAACCAGTCTGAAGCAGGGAGGCCTCTCGGCATCACAGGAAGCACAGGAGGATGACGCAATCTGTCAGTTTTCATTCCTGCAGTGCTCACACACAATGTGTGTTTGCTTGTATGCTGACATGAATAACGTGTGTGTGTGTGTGTGTGTGTGTGTGTGTGTGTGTGTGTTGTGTGTGTGTGTGTGTGTGTGTGTGTGTGTGTGTGTGTGTGTGTGTGTGTGTGTGTGTATGTGGCCCTGCAGCTCTTAGTCAGCCCACATAGTCTCATGGAGCTAAAATGCCTTGGTTTCCTTTTACTTCACGTCAATTTGCGATGCTTTTCTCTGGTCCGCTGACCGTGTGTGACAGGTCCTCCCCCTGTGTGTGTGTGTGTGTGTGTGTGTGTGTGTGTGTGTGTGTGTGTGTGTGTGTGTGTGTGTGTGTGTGTGTGTGTGTGTGTGTGTGTAAAAGTCAGGGGGAAAGAGTGTGTGTATGTGCACATTTCTTGCATATCAATTTGTACTAACGTTAATGCCAGGTTGGTGATGGTCTTAATTACAGAAGGCCGACTTCTACTGCCCTCGCCAGCAGCTGAGAAACAGACTGTGGTTCTGTGGTTGCAAATCAAGCCAACGTGGAAGTAACAAAAACTACAGTTCTTCAAACGGCCACATGAGGCTGGTTACAGAAGTGAATCAATCTCCATAAGGCCCCATATTAAAATGCCCCAACTGTACTGCAGAAATAAACATGTTTACAGCCTGGTACAAAAATGGTTATGGTCTCTGTAGCTAATTTGGAGTCAGGGCTGGCAAGATAACGATAACTTCATGGAGACTGCGTCCATTTTTATTTATACACTCTATGAATACCGCTCACCTTCCAAGCGCATAGGAGAAACTATGGTACGAGTTCACTGGTTCAACATGGCAGCCTCTGTAGAAGGGGACCCGCTCCCTCCGTAAATAAAAACGTCTCATTCTGAGGTAACAGAAACACAAAGATGCCTATATTCAGGTGATTATACACTAATGAAAACATACCTTCTGCCAATAGATCCTCCAACATGTTACACACTGGACCTTTAAGGGAGTCACCAAGTTCATTACAGTTCATCCTGAGGGGATCATGAATGTGTGTATAAAATTACCTGCAGGTAGCGCTAGAGGAAAAGTCAGAGGATCATCAGAGGGATAAGGATTCATCCTCTGGGAACCACGGAAGTCTGTACAAAATTTCATCTCAAACCATCCAATAGTTGTTGAGATATTTCAGTCTGTGGTATCAGAAGAGCCACGCTGCTGCTAGTGTGGCTAAAAATAACTTTTCCTTAAAATCTTCATCTTGCATGCGCTCCAATATTAAAGATTATATTGTTTATCTCAGATGTAATTCCTCCCCCACAGTGATTCTTGATGGTAGCAGCAAGGATATGATGATATGAATCCTTCTTTGATGTATATAAGAACAACAACGTGTAGGTGGATGTAAATTACTCTGTTACTCCTCTCATCATTGTGGAGTGGTTAACACACGGTTCACCCCTCAAGTTATGACCCGTAATCTCAAATGCACCCGTACACACACACACACACACACACACACACACACACACACACACATTCATGTAAGTGCCCCTGCTCCCTGGAGGTCGTTCCGCCCCTCAGTCAACTCGCGCTATAAAACAGGTGTAAATCAATCCCGCCTTCATGCGTTGACATGTGTCCTTGGTGTGACCTTCTTGAGTGGCGCTTGCAGGAAACCACATCAGCCCCCACATTATGAACATACTTAGGACAATAAATGTACAGTAGATCATTTCAAATACTGTAGTATATAGGCTTAAGGTTGACACAAGAGGATAGAGACTGTATTAACTACGCTACAGCACAACGAGAGTTCATAGAAAACGTGTTTACAGCTAACAATAACAACTATATGCAAAGGCCCCCCTGGTTGCAGTTTTTATTTTACACTACAAAACAGAAGTTCAGCTACATCATTCATATTAAGTAACTAATTCATTATAGTATTTACATGGATTTAATTCCGTGTAATTTTATTTGCCAAGCGGAGATATTGCAGAAAGCAACTGGCACTGATGTTAATCTGATGTGGCAATAGAGTTGTCAGGCCTCAATAACCTAGAAGCATCATTAGTAGGTGCCAAACCCAACTCTGCTGTCCCCTTTCAGTTCAAATGAGCAGTTTGTTGTCACCTTCCAACTCACTGACCTCCTCCTCCTCCTCACTCCGATGTGGACTGAAACCAGCTGCGTGTGACTCATTCGCTCTCTCACACCACATTGGTCCGATAAAGAGCCCGGATTAGTGCGGCTGATGGCTCCAATCATCATGTAATCTCATGATCCTTTTTATTGTCACCCACACACACAAAAAAAAAAGATACGTGGACAGAATCAACGGAGAATGTAATGGTGGTGAGACGTAATGCAGATGAGGACCAGCTCTGTTATCAGCACTGCAAGGTGCTTCAACACTCGAGTGCTGCACATGAGACACATTGAGGGGTCAGGGGGTAAAAAGAGGACTAATATTGATATGCTGTCATGTGTAAGCAGTTTCTGTCCTCTTCAGTGGATGACATTGAGAGCCAGATAGGAGTGTCATGTCCTGCTGCAGAGCTCCACTGCACATTGATCTACTGTAAGGCTGCGACTGCTCCGCTCAATAGTCAGTTCATGCTGCATGTGTCTGTGTGTGTGTGTGTGTGTGTGTGTGTGTGTGTGTGTGTTCATGTGACTGTGAGAGAAACACTGCTAACCCTGACTCTAATTCATGGCTGATGTATGAATTTACAACATTTTATAGCTGTGAAAGTCTTATTTTTGTGACTGTATTTAATTTAATATGTCATAATTTCACCGTAGTTTAATGTTACAGAGTACATGTATGCAAGTGCAGCCTCGAGGTATTTGTACTTTACTTGATTATTTCCATTTTATGCTACATTATACTTCTACTCCACTACATGGGAATGGAAATATCTAGTGGTGGAAGACCTATTTTATGAAGTAAAAGTAGAAATACAACACGAGTAGTAGCATAGAATAGCATAAAATGGAAATACAGTATTACGTACAGTACTTAATGACATTACTTTCAGTGAGTGGGCGAAATGGCTACATTAAGACAGAAAACAAGGTTGTTATCATTTTATAAATACAGCCAAACTGACTTCATGTCAGATATTTAAATATTAAATATTTCTAGCAGGGTTGACAACAGCAAAAAGAAAAATGTATTATATTTTGGGTTCAGGCTGTTTATTATAAAAGCATGAAAGGTGAAAATGTATTCCACTTTGTTGAGTTGGGAGACTGTAACTTAATAGAGTAATAGAGTATTTTTATAGTGTGGTATTAGTACTTTTATCTACTCAGTTCTTCTTCCAACACCGATCATTTGATTGTAAATAAAAACAAAATGCAAATTCATTGTTATGTTTTTACCAATTTGTCATTTTCACATGATCCAGGTTGTAACGGCAGTGATTTGATCCATCATGACAATGTGTTTGTGTGTGTGTGTGTGTGTGTGTGTTTGTATGTGTGTGTGTGTGTGTGTGTGTCTAATCTGCTGAATGGTGACTCATGGGCTGAAAGTGTCTGCCATTTTTGAACATTTCCTGTCTTATTGACCCCACCTTTCTCTCTCGCTCTGAACCCTTCAGGCCACGCACACACACACACACACACACACACACACACACACACACACACACACACACCAGGCATCAATCTGTCAGGTTGTCACATCGTCCTCAATGATAGCAACCCCTGACATTTACATGCACTGGGGACAGGACATTTTTCAGGGAACAGAACGGGGAGGAAAAGGACAGGATGAGAAAGATGAAGGGCACTGAGCCGTTAAGTAAGTGAGGCATTAAAATATTCTTACTCAGCAGCCACTGCCTCATCTCTTGTGATGTTTAATGCTCGGACACAGTCAGCTAGTACCTACGCTGTGGATTATTCAGACTCTACGGGCAGATTAAGAGAGAACTGATGACATTAACAGATCGAGCAGGCGACTGATCCCACCGATAATTTGAGGTTGGCCTCCTTCAAAACCCTTAAAAATAGATTTTTTAGGTTATTTTACATAAAGAATAAAATCTGCTTACTGTGGAGAGAATATTGTCCATATATTATTTAACATATGCTCTATATTCTCTCCATTGTCACTGCAAGATCAGTCAGTCGTTGGGGGGTGTCGTCTGTTTAGGCAGCTTGGTTGGACCAGAGGCGAGAAACTGAGGTCATGCTTTCCTCTTAACAATGTTCTTGTCAAAAGATAATGAGTTCGCTTCTCCGGACTGAAAAAGTCTTCAGGCATGCACATTGCAGACCAGACTTCAATAACACATGACAGCTAACAGTTCACTTTCCATACTCAGCAGTCAGCCTCAATTAACAGCCTATTTTAAAGCACGAGCGGCTGCGCAAGTACATGGTGTCTGTGCACTTTGAGATGACCGGCAGATGTTTGGGAATTCAACAGCCAGAAATAAATCATGGCTTATCAAATTAGCTCCTCTCAGACCTTTTAAAACGAGTGGCTCTCCGGCCGGGGCTCACTGACAGTTGAATGTACAATGAAAGCTCTGCAGAATAATGCACAGAACTGCTGTACAGTTGGGAGTCGGATTTTATTCTGTACAATTTATTTGATATCAACTGACAGCAGTTTGTTCTCGATGGCCCCTGTGGAGAAAAGTGGTAGTGTTTCCATTGCCTCGTTTCGTTTGATTCATGGGAAGTTAATTGAATCCAGTGGCAGGTGTTAAAGAATAACTACGCTATAAAAAAAAGAATCAATCTTCCTGCTGTTGATGCAGGTCATATTGAGGCATCAGTATTAAAGGACCAGTGTGTAGGATTTAGTGGCATCTTGTGGTAAAGTTGCAGATTTCAACTACTTGAACACTGCTCGTGTCTGTATTTGACGACCTGGGAATGAGAACGGGCTGTGAAGTTTTTAGGATAGACTATGGTGGCTGCAGAAAGAAAAACAAAAGACCCTAAAGGTCTTATCTGCAGCCGGTGTTGGGTTTGTCTGTTCTGTAGAAACATGGTGGTTCAACATGGCTCCCTCTGTAGGTTATAATGAAACCATAACTATGAATATTATATTATATTTCTGATGATAGATCCTCTGCAATGTTACACACTGGACCTCTTAGTTATTACGATTAACTCTGTGGGCAACATGAATGTCTGAACCAAACTTTATGACAATCCATCCATCCTTTCATACATATGTCAACCTCCTGGTTCACTTATCTGTAGAAACTGTATCCGTCACAACATCTAATAGTTGAGATATTTAACATACACATTGCCATCTCTACACATTCAATAAGAAGACATAGAGGATTACAAAGACGTCGTTTTTTTTTAACTAAGAAGCAGAATATGTGAGAAGTAGCATTTCATGAGCTGTGGTCAAGCTGTGCCTCCTTTCCATGTGCACGGACGCTCTGCAGGACGCAGGTAGATTAAATCTGTAAACACCATCCCAAGACAGCAGAGCAGGTTTTTAAGTTCCGTCTGTAGCCTTAAGGGCAGTGGCTCATAATTATGCATGCAACAAATATAGCTACCTTGATCAAATCTTACATAACATTTTTCTTTTTTTGGCAAAATAGGTACACAGGCTTTCTGTACAGTGTCTCTAAATACATCAGAAAGAAGGCTGCAGCTTGGTGCAGACAGCAGAATTGTAAATAGGGAAACATTGAAGAGATGTAGCTTTGCTGTAAGAAATATTGGCCAGACATGAAGCTAAATAATTCAACTGATTAAATTCCCATAATTATCTTTGAATAAATAATACATACAGGAAGTTAATGAAACTATTATTTAAAGTGGTCAGTATGCAGTCATGTGAAAAGGGTCGAATGAACCATTGTCTTAATGATGTTCAGCTCCATTATGTACATTAAAACATAGTCAGTGACCACATGCAGAGTTTTTACTTTACTTTATTGTAAGTGTTTAGTTTTAAAGGGATAGTTCACCCCAAAATCGCCTCTGCTGCTTTCTATCCATCTAGATTGTTTTTTTTTTGTGTGAGTTGCTGAGTTTTGGAGATGTCTGCCTTCTCTCCAGTATAATGGAACCAGATGGCACTCTGCTTGTGGTGCTCAAAGTGCCAAAAAATTAACAAATAAATACATTTGAAAAAACTCAACAGCAATGTCTCTTTCCAAAAATCATGACCCGGTTACTGAAAATAATCCACAGATCTTGTTGTCAGCTGTTTTATATCGGAACTATTTTCTCTAATTCACAGAGTAAGATGAGAAAATAGCCGAAAACCTGGCTGCTATGGCTGCCATGTAATGTTACTTAATCCCTGGGGACAAAATATGCAAGTCAAAGAAGCCCTAAAAGGGCTTGTTGTTGCCACTGACAGGTTCAGATTCAGGGGCAGAGCCAGGCGATTTAAACATTCAGGACTCAGTCAAACCTAGGGGCTTTATTTCCAGCAGCTATATGCTCTATTTTCCCAAGTCATTTGAAATAATAGAATGTCTAAAAATCTGTAAATAACTCATGAAAAACACAATATTTGCCCAGGACATAAATCATCCTATAGAGCTTACATCCTATTTTGCATCGAACTGTTCTCCGACTGTTAAACCATAACTCTTTTATGTGCATTAGATACTTGCTCACTGAGGGGACACGACTGAACGAAATACGACATGTTAGCGTAAACATATGATTGGATCAGTGCACATACACGCGTACTATCAGAACAACTCTAGTTGGGAAGAAGCGTTGTAAAAACTGTGTGTACTGTTCTTCTGTTAGTTTACAACATATTGCTGCATCTTCTTCAATAAAGTAAATAAGTAAACAGAACAAACTTGGAGTAAATTAGCATTAGTGTAAATTCTACGTTGGATAAACTCAAAGCCTAAAACTAAACTAAAGTTAAAAATAGCATAATTGAGTTTTACTGAATTTGTTTGCCTTTAAGTTATTAAGTAGTTGAATGTTACCCTGTTTGAAGTTTGTGTGTGTGGCCTTATGAAATTGTCTGCTGGCCAGATTCAGAGTCCTCCCGTAACCCACTTTCGATGCTGTTGTGTGTGACACAGTTGCTCAGTGTTGCTTTAGGTCCTGAATGTGTCCAGCTGTGCTCCTGTCCTTACATTTTAGTGTCTAGCTCTTCTTACTGATGCACTTTTTGGAGTTACAGGCCTTTTTGTCTGAGCTGTGTTTTCACTTTGCAATGCCACTTACACTCTGTGTGTGTGTGTGTGTGTGTGTGTGTGTGTGTGTGTGTGTGTGTGTGTGTGTGTCTTTTGTGCTCAGGTTCAGGTGGACGATGAACATGTCTGGCGGCCCCCCAGGGGAGGAGCTCACGGATGAGGAGAAGGAGATAATCAACAGTGTGCTGGCTCGTGCGGCCACGATGGAGAGCATGGAGCAGGAGAGGATTGAGTGAGATGGAAAGCTATTGTCTCTGTTGCACATAATCCCATCAGTCAACCACACACACACACACACACACACACACACGCTCACTGAGTTGGATGATTTCTGGGGAGTAAAACCTGTGCCAAATCTGTGTCTCTGCTCACGTTTATTCTCAGGCGTCTTTCCAGTCGCCTGGATAATATCAAGAAGACAGCGTGTGGTGACGGCCAGTCGCACTGTCTGTTGTGTGGGGCGTCTTTTGGACCGCAGGGGGTCACGGCTGTCCTCTGTGTGCAGTGCAAAAAAGTGGGTGGATATCTGTATTATTTCTGCTTGAACAAGGAAAGAAAACAGACTTGTTCCCCAGTGGACTTCTCTGCATGAACATGATTCCTGTTTATTGTGTTTTCTATAGTGTTGTGTAGATCCCAGGAGATTTCCTATGGCGATAAGCACCCAGTGGACCATATGCTAACATGCTCTGACATACAGTGTGTATTGCTTGGTCTCAATAACTAAGTAGAGAGGTTAATGTTCTCTGAACTGGAAAAATATATGTGCTCTATGCACCTGCCATCAAGACCTAAATCTGTGTGAGATTATGCTTCTGTGTGCGTGTGTGTGTGTGTGTGTGTGTGTGTGTTTTATGTATGTATTTGCCTCTTTGCAGCACATGTGCAGCAAATGTGGGATCTGGAGTAACAGCAGGGCATGTCCTATGTGGCTGTGCAGAATCTGCAGCGAACACCAAGAGGTGAGGAAGATGAAGAACAGAGTGGGTTTGATAGAATCACAGGGGCCAAATTATCCCATTATGTCATTCTTCTGCCACCAGAACAGGAGCTTTTCTCATGATACGAACCATTTTCTGGCTTTTAGACTCACACAGAATTGCATTTCACTGTCCAGTGACCTGGAAAATTACCTTCCATTGATACTCCCTCAATATCCAAAATGAGTAATAGGTAATGATTTATTTCAACATTTATTTAATTAAAAAAATACAGATAGTATTTTGAATAATATGAAACAGGAAGCATGCAGTTACACAATGCTGTTTTGATGATGGCGCTGTGTTTGTTAAAGTTTCTGCCTCAGGGAGCCCAGACTCTTTAAATAAATGCTCCGTCCTGTCAGTCATACACAGAATAACCACTGTAATGCTGCAAATACAAAGTGGTCGTGTGTCTGCTCCATGAAATAAAGGAATAAAGAGATAAGCAGTTTCTTTCCCAGCAAAATCAAACAACTAATGAGTCCGTCTGTCAATCTTTCCCTCAATAAACATACACAAAGAAAGTCCACACATTTTGGCCCCAAGTAAAACAGGAGCTCATTTCTCTTCTTTGTTTCTTTCAATGTATGTTAAACCTCCAAAAACTGTTTTTTAGGCTACTTTTTGAGCGGCAGCATAAACAACACTGATATTTCACACAAGTGGCAAAAAAAAAATCAATGAATTTAGTTTTACAACATAGAGAAACATCTCCTCTGTGGTGATTGCTATTTGCTTATTCAATCCCTGCACCCCCCAGGTCTCCTCCTCTTCGACCAGATTTGGACTTTATCAGTACCAGTACCTGCCAAATTGTCAAACCTAAGCTTTACAATGCCCCTTCAGAAACCTGTGGCACTAAATCACTCTGCTATATTTTAATGTTGTCTATAAGTCAGACATTTACAACTGTAGTTCTGCATGTAAAGTGAGAAGTTTCCATTCTTACTCATTTCATTTGTATTCCTGCAGATACAGAAGCGTTCAGGAGCCTGGTTCTTCAAGGGTCGAGACCAGAAGGCTCTGCCTGACCCGCTCCCTCTGTCCAGACCTCGACAGTCCGGCACCGAGAACAGCTCTGCTCCAGCAGGCCACAGTGGACCACAGGAACCTACAACACATCGTCAGCGAGGAAATGGTAGTTTATACGTTAAGATTAAGCTTGAGTATGAATGTGCTAACATAATGAAAGTTTACTTTAAATATAAAGTATATATATGTATAACAAATATTCGCTGATATAGATTCTAATACAACATTTTAATCATATTCAACAGAAATATGCATGAATAAATGAATAGTTGTACAATAATAGTACCGAGTTAAAAATAAAGTATACTATAATATACTATATATATGTATATCTTTATTTAAACTTAATAAAATCATTAAGGGGTTGGCCCTAATTTACAATAATGTTGAGTAACATTTTTAAATTATTAAAAATATGCAAACTATTAAAAAACTAAAATAAAGAAATAACTAATTAAAACACCAATAAAAGATACAAGATAAAAGAAAAGAATAAATTAAAACAACTATAAAAACAGTCCATACAAGAGAAAACAATTCAAGTGCAGACAGAGGCTGAATCCTTTTTAATAATGGATTTAAATTCACCAACAGATGCACGAGTATTTAAGGAATTCCATGTAGCAGAAGCATAAAAACTAAAAGCAGATCTTCCAAACTTTTCCGATAAGAAAGAGTTATATTCAAAGTATTATTTTGTGAGTGTGCTAATAAGCAATACTACTTAAATTGTAAGTAAATGTATTCTTCCTAAGCTCATTACAAAACAATAATTACACATTTTGTACATTACTTAATGTATGCTCTGATGAGTTTTAATAAAAGTACAGTAAAGTGTATTTTCATATACTATATTAATGGACTGATGTAAGGAAAATATCTTTTCAATACTTTATTAAACATTAGTATACTTATGTAAGTGTATTTAAATACTAGCTGCCAGTACTAATCCAATAGTACGTTTATTCTTACTTTTTATTATACTTAAGTACATAATAAAAAACTATATAATGTAATATTTAGTAGTAATTAGAGTTGTAGTAGTAGTAGTAGTAGTAATAGTAGTAGTCGTAGTAGACAAAACTGAAAATACACATCCAAATGGCAGATGCTGGTTTTGGTGTTTCATAAGAACACAATCAGTGACACAGTCGCCACAGGACACAGACGTCTGATGTTATTACAGAATGGATTACACAAAAGACAAAGTGCCATCGTCTGTTAGCTGCTGATACCGAGCTGGCTGCTGGAAACGCTGCCGTCACTTTTGGCCTTTATTTCAAAATTCGAAAATCATGTGCAAACGCTGGTTTTACATAATAAATATACAGTAGTGCCAACATCCATTCTGTCGTTCAGTGATACGGAGAAAAAAAATCATCTGTGCTTTTGTCTCTTTCCACTTTCTGCCCCGGCTTTATACCTGCTGCAGTCGAGCTGCTATTACTTCACATTTTCACACACAAAGTTTACTCTGAAAAGACTCTTTGTTAGTCAGTAGTTAATGTAGGATAGATTTTTTAATTCCTCTACTTATCTGCAAGACTTTGCATGAGCTTGGATGCAAATAGAAAACACAAAAATACTCTAATATGTTTGTTTTTTCCACAAAAAAGCGAAGAATTTGAATCTACTCCTCTGTGAACATGCAAATATTGTTTGTTACAAAAGTTTCAGGACTGGACCAGTGGTGGAAGAAGTGTTCAGATCTTTTACTTTAGTTAAAGTTGCAATACTTAAAGAGTAAAATTACTCCTCTACAAGTTGAAAATATTAAATAAGTAGCAGTACAGAGTTATTAGCAGCAAAATGTATTTAAAGTATTAAAAATAAAAGTACTGATTATGCAGCAGGATGATCAATGTGCGATCGGAATATCATTATGTATACATTACTGTGTGAGCAAGATTTTAAGAGGTGTAAGAAAACTTAAAAACTATGAACAGGAGGCCTATATCTCAACATTTTGTTCATTTCTGTGAAGAAATCTAAATGAAATTGTTACTTTTAAAGTTTATATTACTATTTAAGATCTTCGTCCTGCAGTAGAAAACAACCAAAGAGCTATAACAGAACAATGAGAAGAAAACACTGATTTAAAAGAAATATATAATACAGACAGAGAACTGTATAAAAATATCATGAAAACTCATCTCTGATCAATAATTAAAGGAAATAATCTGTTCAAAATTCAACCAAAGCTCTGGTTTCACACAAACTTCCTGCAATTAATGTGTTAACTGTTCATTGTACAGATTATCAGTTGTTCTCTATTGTTTTTAAAATTTTCAAACACACGCTTTAGGTAACAAAAGCGTTGATATTTGACAATCTGGGAATAAGACTCAGCTTTGTTGCTGGGAGTAGAACTAAGAGCTACAGCACCAATAGTAGCTGTTTTGGTGGCAGTGATATTTTTATTTTGTGTCCTCAGAGCTCAGAGCCGAGGCACAGCAGCAGCAGTCCTGTGGATCAGAACAATGGGAGCAGACAGCAAGAACAACAGCTGACAGCTATAATGAGAGTCAGTCCCCTCCGGCAGCTGTAATGAAGACCGAGAGACACGTGTTAGCCTCCAAGCCACCTCGGGCAAACGCACAGCAGGCCACCCCCACCTCAGGTAAAGTAGTGCTGCTCCTTCCAAGAATAAGCCCAACGCTACAGGGCGGCTTTCAAACGATTTAACATCAACAGCAGTGTATAAAAAGATGTTTCAGACGGTATTAATTGCTGATTTTGAATTGTAACGTCGCTAGCTCCTGCTGCAGATGTGGCGCGGTCAGTGAGGGAAGAGACAGTGTCTCCTCCAGCTGTGGAGGAAAAAAGACAACCTGTTGTCACCAGTTCACATGTTCCTGCAACCAGAAATATTCCACCTGTTAAGGCACCAATCAGCAACCCTGCTCCCACACGACCCCCACCGGATCGAACAGAGGACGAGGACAACGACTATGACTCAGATGATGCCAGTAAGACTGATTATTCCTCTACAACCAAACCTGGTTTATAGAACCAGATGTTGAATAATATGAATTCCTACAGCTGTAAAAAGAAATTCCAAGTGGAGCGATGAAGAACAACAAATCAATGTTTATCTGTTTTAGAGGGAAATTGGTTTCTCTAACAGGAGTCATATAAAAGTTCAGATTCCATTTGTCTCTCAGATGTCTAATGTGTCCCTGTGTTTTTATCCTCGCAGCCACTCTGGGATCTCTGGAGTTCAGTCTCCTCTACGAACAGGAGAACCATGCCCTACACTGTTGTATCGTTAAAGCGAAGGTAAACACGCATGTACACGCAGGAGACGAGAAGAGACACGATGAGACAGGACCAAATAAGATAGGACAAGACAAATTAATAGAGGACTAAAACAAGGCAAGATGGCACAAGACGGGACAAGAAAAGACAAGACAAGACAAGTTGACAAAAGACAAGACACAACAAGACAAGACAAGACCAGACCAGACAAGTCAAGAAAAGAGAAGATGGGACAAGACAAGATGAAACAAAACAAGACTAGACACGATGAGACAAGATGAGATGGGTCAAGACAGAGCAAGATGGCACAAGACAGAAGAAGACAAGAAAAGACGAGGAAAGACGGGACGAGACCTGACTAGACCAGACAAGTCAAGATGAGATGAGACAAGATGACAAAAGACAAGACGGGACAGGACAATATAAGAAAAGACAAAACAGGCCAAGACATAACAAGACCAGACCAGACAAGTCAAGAAAAGATAAGATGGGTCAAGACAAGATGAAACAAGACGGGACCAGATGAGACAAGATGAGATGGGACAAGACAAGATAAGACCAAATAAGATAGGACAAGACAGAGCAAGATGGCACAAGACGGAAGAAGACAAGACGAGAAAAGATGGGATGAGACAGGACGGTACTAGATGGGACCAGACCTGACTAAACCAGACAAGTCAAGATGAGATGAGACAAGAAAAGACCAGACGAGACATGACTTATCCAAAAGCAATCAATGATGCTAACAATAAAATATGTTACATTTTTCAGGAAACATAAAAACATCATCTCATCCTGATTCTGACCGTTATTTTTATGTCTCAGGGTTTAAAGCCAATGGACTCAAATGGACTTGCTGACCCGTATGTTAAGCTGCACCTCTTACCCGGAGCCAGTAAGGTACAACCACGTTAACTAACTGCACAGCTCTGATTTATTTAGTTGTCTTGTTACCTTTTTAAAGTTGTATCAATCAGGATTGGGCCAGAACTCTACAGCGTATCCCACATATCGGTAGGAAGTGGAGACACATCGTCCATCTTTATATAAAGTCTATGGCTCATTATTACAAAGCAGCTTTTTCCACATTCAACGAAGTAATTTAACCTCTTGCTCATATTAAAAATATTGATTATTGCAGCTTTAAATAAATCTCCCTGCGAGCTGAGCTGAACACAAACACTACAGACCCGGTTGGTGCTCGCTAGCTTACAGCTAATATACAGTTTAACACACCTTAATAGCTGTATGGAGCCTTCAGCTGACGCAATGTTGTGTTTAATGATTTTATAACAACGCACAGCTTGTGAAGAAGGCGAAGGAGTGCGTTTATTCAATTTGGGATGCGCTCAAATTACACGATCTAGCAATAACCCATTAACTAATGCTCATGGCATCAGATATATGAGCCGACACTGCTGGTGTGTGATTTATGACTCGTCGTTACTCTCTTACTCTGTGAAATAGAGCAATTTGCCTCATGTTTTTATGAGCACCGGTCCCCTCAGTTATTTCAACATACCTTCGAAATAACATTGTTGTGTTACTGTTCCTTCAGTCTAACAAGCTCCGCACCAAGACACTTAAAAACACTCTGAATCCAGTGTGGAACGAGACTCTGGTCTACCACGGTATCACCGATGACGAAATGTCACGCAAAACTCTCCGGTAAGATGAACCTATGTGTCCTCCTACTGTACATCGTTCCCATCACGTTTCATTACGTAATGTCATGTTTCGTGTCTGTCTGCAGGCTTTCAGTGAGTGACGAGGACAAGTTTGGACACAATGAATTCATAGGAGAGACTCGAGTTGCCCTGAAGAAACTGAAGTTTGACCAGAAGAAGAACTTTAGTGTTTGTTTAGAGCGAGTGATCCCGGTGAGCCTGAGAACATCTCGTATCGTTAAAGATGTGACGTGGCCCTTGATCCAAACCACTGTGATCTAGTTAGGAACTACTTTCCCAAGATGTACTGAAGTGTTGCTGGAAAGAGATTTTTCTGTTTAAATGCAATTTAAAGGGAATTTAAGAATACATTTTAAGTAACAAAAACTCTTTTTACTAGTAATTTTAAGTGGCATTAACATAGTTTGTTAAGTTACAGAAACATTCCTGATTAATAGGTTTTTGTTTTCACAGGACAAATAAAAATAACAGAAATTAAAGTTATTCTCTCTTAAAATTACTAAAGCTACTTGATCAAAAATGTTTTTTTAACTTACAAAATGTAGTAAGTTTTCCTTGATGTAATCGGTTTTAACAATTTTTTGAGTTATATGAACTTTTACAGTTTACCGTACAAATATGAAGCATTTTTATTATAATAGTGATAATGGTTGTTATTGGTTTACTCTCTTTATAGGTGAAGAAGGCTGTAGGAGGACCAGCCCGTGGTATGGCTCTCTATGAGGATGACGTAAGACCCTCACATCGATTACAAACTACTGTGTATCGGACATTGTAGGACTTTAATGATTCAAAGAAATCAGCTTAGATTAAAAAAGTTCAAAGGGAGAAAAGCAGAACATATGTTACTTATGTAAAGACCAAACCCCACAATGAATTGATCCTGTATATCCAAAACCTCATACATATCTAATTTCTCTGCGCCATACACATATAGATCCAATACTGAACTTCATAAGCAGATCGGGTATCTTCCGGACATGATCGATCCACATTACATTTCTTTATCAATATCATTTAAATATTCACTGGTTCCGCTATCAGTTACATTCATTTAGCCAGTCATGGTGGGAACTCATTCTGTTAGTGTCACAGCAATAAATTTAGACTCACTCAGTGATTTGTATAGATTTTCAAATATGGATTGAGTTGACGTATGAGGAGGAATGCACTATTTACTCCTGTTTAAGTAACGTTTGATTTAAACTACGGTGGCCTGCTGTTTGAGCAGATTACTGGGCTATTTTTTCAGTTTATTGTTTTCACGATAAACAAAACATTTGGATTCATTACAACCACAATACGCATATATGTCCATAACACTGACAAAAAAAACCCCCAAAACCAGAAGAAATAAGTAATAGTAATAAACCAAGCAATTCATGTACATAGAATAAAAATATAACAGTTGTAATTGTTAACCAGCATACTAACAAAGTATCAACCTCAGTTATTTACATTTTATGTAACAGTAAACTGGTTTTATGAGCTGGAAAAGCCATTAAACGCTTAATATATAAGAGTTGTACCGCCCCCATTTTATTTACTCCTCCACCTTGTCAAGCTGATTACCTTAAAGAAAGTATACTCATGACCCACTTCTTTAAAATGAACGTCTTCCGTAGGAACCAATCAGCCACTGACTATTTAGAGAAGGACAAAACACATTTGGTTTAACGTTAATGTAAGATAAGATAAGATAAGATAAGAAAAGATAAAAAAAGATGTTCTTTTATTGATCCCCAGTACGAGAAAGTCAAATTTGGCACAGCAGCAAAAGAAAAAAAGCATGTTAATAGTTCAGTCTCATGTATAATATTGCATAATGATATACATGTAGATAATTTTGTACTTAAGCACATGCATTATCCTCCATCAGTATAATAATCACTGGATTATCCCTCCAGATATGTGCACAGGGTAAAGGAGCATTAGGATCAGTGAAATAAGATACTATTGGTTTGTATGTGCATGTGTGGTATCCTTTATGTGTGTGTGTGTGTGTGTGTGTGCAGCTGAATGAAGGCGAGGATTCAGAGGAGAGGGGTCGTATCCTGGTGTCACTGACGTACAACAGTCAGCAGAGTCGTCTGATGGTGGGCGTGGTCCGCTGCGCTCACCTGGCTGCCATGGACTCCAACGGATACTCGGACCCATTCGTCAAAGTGTATGTGCTGCGTTCAGCTCAACCCTCCTCTTCCTCATCTGTACAGATCAGCTCTCTATACCTAACCCGCCCTAAAGCATACCCTGCTTTATGGTCTGTTTTACTCTAAATGGGACCATCAGTTACTAAATGAACATCATGCTGTATGGAAGAAGACTGAAACTAGAGACTGAGACCAGAAACTCATCAGGAAACTGTTTACTGAGGGAATAAATCAACTGAGAAGTCGACTTATTTCTCCATTAAACTCAATACTATCAGACTTCTTTTTTTTGCCCCCTGCTGGCCATTAGAAAGAATGCAGGTTTAACACACTTCCACACTGGCTTCACTTCACAGACTCAGACACAGTGGTCTGTACTGTAAATACATAGCTAGACTAAATGGACTTGCAATTGATCTCTCAGCAGGAAAGTGAATAAGTTTCCCAAAATTTGGAACCGTTTAATTTAAACTGTAAAAGTTTTAGTCAAATAACAACAATCTTACACATGTTTTTATGCCGTAGATGTCTGAAACCAGATATGGGGAAGAAAGCTAAAAACAAGACACAGATCAAAAAGAAGACACTCAATCCAGAGTTTAACGAGGTCAGTTCTTTCTAAACCGTTGCTTTCTGTTTGGACATACTGAACTTGCTGCCGTCTGCTGCTCACCCACTTCTCTTTCACTTCATTTCACTGTGTTTCAGGAATTCGGTTATGAAATAAAACATGGTGAGCTAGCCAAGAAAACCCTTGACATCTCAGTCTGGGATTATGACATGGGAAAATCCAACGATTTCATTGGTAAGTGTGGATCTTGTCTTGCAATCGCGTTTCCTCATCCAACAACTACTAAATAGACCCCCATGAAGTTTAAGTACAAATATCGATGGTGCCCAGAAGATGAATCCTAATGGTTTTTAGTGGTTTCGTAATTTTTCCTCTAGCGCCACCAGCAGACAATGTAGGCCAAATGACTTTTAGGGCAACCACAAAGGTTCACAATTGTGCTTTTGAGTGAATTGTTTCATCAGCTGTTGGATGGATTGCCATGAAATCTGGTTCAGACGTTGGTGTCACCCTCAGGATGTTAACATGGAGGCAGCAGGCTTTATGACCTATACTGCAGTCAGCCACCAGGGGGCGATCAAGATGTTTTGGATTATCCTTTGGAGAGCTGTCATGTCGTCTATCTTTATCTTTTGTCAGTGGTTTATGACTAAATACTTAATATAGGACTAATGACATTCCTGTCAGCCTCATGCTAACATGCTAAACTAAGATAGTTAACATATCTGTTCATTATACCTGCTTTACATCAGCATATTAGTCGAGATGGCAATGTTGTTCTGTTGGTCAGTTCACCACTTTAATCCAGACAAAAATGTTTCATTCTTATTCCCCCTTGAGGACAATAAAGTATATCTGATATTATCTTATCTTAAAGGTCCAGTGTGTAACACTGAGGAGGATCTATTAGCAGAGATAGAATATATATATATATATATATATAATATATATGTTTTTATTAGTGTATAATCACCTGAAAATAAGAATCATTGTGTTTTTGTTACCTTAGAATGAGACGTTTTTATCTAGACGCCTTCTATGTAGAACCGCCATGTTTCTACAGTAGTTTCTCCTTCGTGCTTGGAAGAGAAGGGTGAAGCGAGGGAGTTGTTATCTTTAACTACACTATATTTAATAAACAACAAGTTAGCATTGTGAGCATGTTAGCATGTTGTGATAACACGTTTTTCGCTCAAAACACAACTGTGGCTAAATACAGCCTCACAGAGCTGCCAGCACGTACGCCGAGGCTCAGTTTTAACACTTTGTTTTCTCTCTGCCTCCAGGAGGATGTCAGTTAGGCATCCAGGCTAAAGGAGAGTGTCTGAAGCACTGGTACGAATGCCTCAAGAACAAAGACAAGAAGATCGAGCGCTGGCATGTCCTGTTAAACGACAACACTGTCCAGTTTGAGGATTAAAAACGTCTACTGCTCGTCTCTTTTCTTCCTCCGTCGTTCTCCCTGTAGAATATTGTCTTCCAGTGAGCACAGGTAGACGAATATTATCCTCTTGCTTTGTAGTTTGTCCCAAAGTGCAATGTGCAAGCTACGTTTCCAACAGTTTTCAGGTGACCAACATGGATGTTGACCTTGGCGCTCTTTGTAATAAAGAGTGACTACTACACAAAACCATAAAGCTCATTTAGCCATTTTCACTGTTATCATATCTTAAACTACATCGTATGATACATAAACGGCAAGCGGTAATGATTGAATAGAGTAATTATCATATTTTATGGAGAAGATAAAGCCCTTGTTATCATCATCATTAAGACAGTATGTTGTGACAAAGTGTGCCTCCACGCTCAGACCCAACAGAGGGAATTCCCAGTTTTCTGTCTCCGACCTCTTTTCCCCGTGTTGATCTGTGCTCCTGTCGTGTGAGATCATGTAACGTGCCATCAGCTGATCTACGTGACCACGTTTGTTTGACTGTTGCAACACCAAAACATTAATTTCACTCGTGTTCTTGTGCATAATTACTGTGCATCATGCATATGTTGAATATTCAGTGGGACACTTGCAGATGTTTGGTTACTAAAATGACGTGAATGCTCTTTTTTGTTGTTGTTGATGTGAAATGCATTTTGCTTTTTGATACACATAACATGTCGGCCTCTTTATTGCCACTGTCACTATGTCACCTTCAGCTGTGCATGTGCGAGCTCTCTGTCGGTCCTCTGGAGAAGAAGGCCCCAAAATGCTTCTGCATGACGTTTTATTATGAAGAACAAATTAAATTATGCAAACAGTTCCAGAAAGAGAGATATATCAGATCTGCACAAGTGTTTTCAGCTAAATAACATTTTGCTCTCTGTATCCATATTGATGCATGTCTGAACTCATGTTGTAGCATACACGTGGCTAATAAATAAACAAATCATGGCACTTCCTTTGCTCCTCTTCCTGATTGATATGTGCTGTGACATGGCAGAAACTTTGTCTGAATCAGGCGAGGTTTGAACCAATCAGCGCAGACAGACACGCAGCGGAGAATTGTGTGAACTTTGACTTCTCCTGATAATACTTGCCTTCAGGCCTAGTAGGTCAAAGTTTATGGACTTGTTACACTCTGAAAGGTCTGTGCTTGAATTAAGCTAAGACATAATCTGCTTTTCTCATCAGTAGTGAGGTCCCATCTGAGATTAAATCAAAAGATAGGACCTGACAGGAACCCAAATATTTACATTTGATAGAAAGGACCGATCAATACAGCCGATCTGACTCAACCAGCCAGCAGAACAGACATAACAAACAAGTAAATGTGCAGTAGCTTAGAGATCTGGCTGTAAAACTCATATCTGCACCTAATTTGGTCAAAGGAAAGGTGAGAAATATAACGGACATCAATACTTCACTGACCTTACTATCTGCATGGAGTTATACTTTGAGACAACAGTGCTCAATTTCCTTCACAGATTCTTTGATGTAAAGTGATATTAACTGATCAGAAGCAGGTGGTTGGCCTACATTTTAAAAAACACACGTGTTTCTTTTGCTCAAAATAATGTGCATTTGTTTAGTTTTTTTCCTTGTTAATTTCTGGATAATTCCACTTCTTCAAAGGGAAAAATTACTCTTTGGTTGAACTCATGTCAACTCATGTCCTCACTAAGGCTGTAACCTGCAGTTAGGGGTCACAAGTAGACAAGTGTTTAATTTTAAGTGAGCCAGAACAGACGGGAAGCACTGATTTAAGATGCATCTTAGTTCTCAACTACCTTGGCATTATACTCACAAAGGACGTTTAAAAAACACAAAAAATCAGTGCAGCAGAAGCAGAGACATCATCTTTTTAATTGCCCATAGTCCTGATGCCTACATTACCCACAATGCAACTCAACAGTTCTTTTTTTGTGTGAAATAAAAAAGGGTATATTATGTAAAAGTGGTGGACTTCCGCTCTAAAAAGGGCAAAATCCTCCTGGCTTCAAATTTGATTTGTGACCTTCACAGTTCCTCATACCCCCCCCCCCCCTCCTGTCAATGAAGGCAACATGTCATAAAAGTAGGCTAATCATTAATATGATTACAGCTGATGTCTTCCTTTAGGGGAGTAGCATCTCTCTGAAGAAACATTAATTTACAAAGGTGATTAATTGTCTATAATAAGAACATTCAGTACCAGAGGATCAAATCTGGTGTATATGTTCTGTAGCAGTGATGCAAATAGTGACCTGTGAGCTCAATCAGCCTTCAAGCTAAAATATTTGACCTCCCGATGAAAGTTTTCCCTCTCATAGTTTACATCATGATCACAAACATGTGAAAGTTTTGATGTGAACTTAATGCTACACTGTAAAACCTGATCAGTCAGTTCAACTCAAACAGTTTGAGAATTGAATTTACTCAGTTTTCTTCCACTAAAGCAAAATTATTACATTACTTAATCAATTATCATAATGGTAGCCAATTACTTTTGGACGCTTTTGGGGCATTTTTGCAATGAAAGAAAGTCAATTTAAAGAAAATGAGCTTAAAATATTGTTTTTTGAGTTAGGTTTAAGTCATGGGAATGAGTGTCTTCAACATTTGAAGGATTAAATTAACTTACTTCTTTTATTCAGATATGCTGTTAGGATTTACATTGTACTGTTTATTGGGAACTGAGGGCTATGTGAAGGGCACATGGTCCTGAAATAAAAATAAATCCCATCATCGGTGGTAGAAAGTGAGAATAAACTACTGAAAACGAAATGGGGGGAGAAAGTAGCAGGATATTTGTCTCACATCCCATTTATCAATCAATAGAAATCGATTAGTTAGTCACATTTCTGACTGTCACTTATCAATACCCTGTATTAGTCACATTTACAGATTGATAAAGCTATTTGGCTCGTGTGAGTGTGTGCGTGTTGATCAATATGTCATGGTCACTGTCACTGATGTGGGTGAGAGAGAGAGTGAGAAAGAGAGAGAGAGAGTGAGAAAGAGAGAGAGAGAGAGAGACTGATGTTTAACTACTCTGACAGGTCACATGAGTCAGGCTGATTCGGATGTTGCGTTTATTTTGGATCCACCTTCAAACCCCCGACGCGACGCGCCTCCCCCCCCTTCCCCATTTAAAGCCAACCTGAAGTCTGTCAGTCTGTCATAAACTCCTCAGTGACTGAAGCAATAATTAGTTTTAGACTGACGGGGAAGCAGCCTCTCTCATCCAGCCGCTGTTCCCGACGCGCCACCATGACGCACATCGCTAATCTCATCGCTGTCATTTTAACATCCTCACTCCTGAGATGGACACCTGCAGAAGCCTCGCTCTTCTGCACCTGGACCAAAGTTTTGCGAAACGGACAAGTGCACTACTTTTTTCTCCGGGGCGACCCCCTGCAGGCTCCTCCATCTCTGCGGTTCTACCACAGCTCTTGGTCCGGGGAGCGCGCTCCGCTCAGCTGCGCTTGGAGCGAGGACGCAGCGGTGATCCAGAACTATTTGTCTCTGTGCCGCGAGCGCGGGCACGAGTTTCCCAAAGATCCAGATGAGAATTTCGATCCGGAATCCATATTTGAGGCAGATGATCTGTGCGTCTCTATGGCCTATCCGGGGGTCGACGGGCGCACAGGGAAGAAGCTGGCGAGGAGCGTCGGTGGGCTCACCGCGGCCGGTTCATCGACTGAGAATCAGCAAGGTCAAGCTGAAAGGTCAGAGGTCAGGGCCCATCAGCGTGTAAAGCGGGGTTTCATTGTACCAGGGACTCTCTGGTGCGGCTCTGGCAACAAGGCGCCATCATATGCAGATTTGGGTAAGATGGTTCCATATTGCTCTCTCTCTCTGTCTAAAATCTGAGATGATTAAAAGGATTTTTTGCATGAAATAATGAATATTTTTACCTTTTGATGTGTGATTTGGGGATTTATATTTAAAATGTAAAATGTTAATAACAACTCCTCTTTGTTTGAATGGTTCACTCACAACTCATGTTCAATCACAGGTCACTGACACAGCAGCTAAAGGGATAGGAACATATCTATGTCTATCTATGTAATATTCTATATTCTGTAGAATCATCAAAATCATGCAAAAAACATAATAATAATAATAATAATAATAATCAGAGGCTGTAATGTTTATATTATATGTTCACACTTTATGAACAAAAACTCACATAAGGGAAAGACAGCTGAAGGAACATTGGAGCTATAAAAACTTAAAGGGATTCTTTTTAACTCTCTTTAGTATTTCAGGTGACTTCAAGAGACAGATTGAAACAGAAGAAGCAGCAAAACTTGACTAAAACACTGTATCCTACATTTCCCACAATGCAACTTTTCCCCACAAGTTTCCTTATGAATAAACAAACTTTTTACATTTATGTGTAACCATATTGAACCGCTGTGTTTCTAGAGTAACCTTGACTGGACAAACAAAAGATTGTGCCTTGTATGTTCTTGGACCTTAAAGGTGCCCTGCAGAGTTTTCTTACAGACAACCAAACTTTCTGTTTACGTTCAGTGTTTCACACATGAATCCTCGACACCTAAAAAAAGTTTCCTTCCTCATACAACATTGGCAAAGCCTATTTTTCTTGAAACCTGTATTGTTTACATGCATGTTTACTGGCTAGCAGCCGTCTTCCTCCCTGTCTGTGCTGGTGCAACCTGTAGATCAACGTGAAACCATTGGCAGGAACGTGAATCAACTGCATCCAAAATGAGGATTTACTTACTAAAACACTGACCCATAGCGCCACCAGTGGTCAAACACTTGACAAAGCTCCTCCAGAACCACAGAAGACATTATGAAACAGTTTTCCCCATTGACTCGTACAGTAAATTAACTTCAGTTGTCACTGTGAGCCTCACATGTTCCCAGAAATGAAAAACATTTTGAAATGTTGTTGGTAAATGACTCAAGATGCAGGAACTTGTTTGTGGTTATTTCATCATTCTGGAGTGAAAATGCGATCAGGTTTTGGTAATAATCCTGTATTTGATCGTCACTCTGTTCCTCTCACCTCCTCTCTCGCAGGAGTTTTTGCGGACACAGACAGCTGCTGCCGTGAACACGACCAGTGCAAACACACCATCCTGTCCTTTCAGTCAGAGTTTGGTGTCTTCAACAGCAACATCTTTACCATGTCTCACTGCGACTGCGACAACAAGTAGGGATTTATACCTTTACCTTTAACCTTATCAGCTGATTCATTGTGTTTTCCTTTTTAAATTATGGAACTAAAATTATGCACGTTACAGGTTTCGCAATTGTCTGATGGAATCGAATGACAGCATAGCTGATGTCGTGGGATACACCTTCTTTAACCTGCTGAAGATGCACTGCTTTGAGTTCTCCCACCGACTCCAGTGCGCAGAGAGGAACTGGTTTGGAATGTAAGTAACGTTTCCATTTATATATATTAACACTATTATGCATGTAGGTTTGTAGTTTGAGTACAAATGCACATAAAAATCATACTTTCTCACTTACCTCTAGTGGTTTTTGGCCATGCAGCTTCATCCAGGTTCTTTGGATGATAATTCTGGTCACTCACAAAGCTGCTAGTGTGGCTAACTTTGAGTCTTATTTAAAGTTGAGATGAAATGAAAAATGTCTTGTGTGTTAATTAGCAAACTTTAGAGGTGCTGAAGGGGACAGATCCATGCTAGCTGTTTCCCTCTGTCTCCAGTCTTTATGCTAAGCTAAGCTGAGCAGCTGCAGCTTCATAGTGAACAGGCAGACATGAGCGGTATTGATCTCCTCATCTAACCTATCGGCAAGAAAGCAAATACTTTCTAAAATGTCGAACTTTGGTAAACTTTAATTAAAATAATTCCAACCTCTATTGTGGCTTTTTCAGGTGTAAAGAGACTAAAATGGCTCTGTATGCGGAGGTCTATGCACCCACACAGTACGAGTCCGAGGTCAGCATGAACAGCACCAGCTTCATCATAAACACAACCGTACCCACAGAGGTACTGGAGAGCAGCACATCACAGCCACAGCTCTTCTCCATCACTGCTGCAGCATCCACAGTCCCTACACCCTCAGCCTCCATCACCCCTGTTAGCAGTGTTACCACCTCCTCAGTCTCCAGCACATCAGAGGGACCTACAGGTACGGCACCTGAGAGCGGAGACCGTCTGGAGAACACTTTACCCACCAAAAACCAGACTCTGCCTCAGCTGGATGCTGATATCACAGGTATTAGAAATTGTGCACATATCAGTTTATGTTTCTACACATACACAGCAAAAACAGCCCAGCCAAATATTCTTAAATATAATAATTATTTATTGTATTGAGCAAAAAAATGTGCCAGTGGGATTAGACAGTTTTGCTTGGGTAGAATTCTTAAAATTAGCGTAAAAAATCTAGCTACTGACACACTGTAAAGGTCTTAAAACTAGAAAAAAAACCCCCAAAAATATGAGCAAGTTGTGCTTTTTACAAACAAGAGAACTCAATTATTTAAGTAAGTATTTTGGTCACTTAATCTAATGATAACAATTAGCAAAAGCAATCTTAGAGTAAGACACAATTTCTTCAAACAGCATAATAAAAATAAGTTAGATAATAATTTTCTTAAATGAATCCAGCAGAAACAGTCTTATTGTTAGCATTTTTTATTAAAACAATGACAGATTAAACAGCTGCTTCATTTCCAACACTGGGACGAGACAACTTTCTCTTAAACTCAGAAGTTTTGCGAGTGCTCTTGCTCTGAAAATAATGAAAATAATCGTATTCCTCTGCTGGGATATTATGCAAATCATCATTATTATTGGTTAAATCCAGCTCAATATTAGCTGTAATATCTCATTAGGACAAAGTTAGATATATTTTCTCAAAACCATGTTAGTTTTCTAATGCAAAACATGCTTGACAAGATTATTTTTCCTTTTAGACAAAAAATAAGACTCATTTACCATTTGCAATGTACACTTACACTGATGCTTCTCCTCCACAGACGAGCAGCTGTCATGTGCTGTCTACAAAGATCTTGACGCATGCAGGAACAAGATCCTTCCCCAGCAGAGGAGATACGGCCTCCACAACCCGGAGGCCACGACGCTGTACCACTGCAACTGTACCACCAGGTAAATTAACAAAACCAAGCCAATAAACTCCAATTATATACAGAGAATTTAGCTTTTTTTGTTTGAATTTTGATACATATTTTGCCATTTTATTGGCTGGTGCACCTGATCAGGATAAGTAATGAAGTGGGGACGTCTCACACTGTGTCTTGATTACACTAATTCACTTAACCCCACACAGTAAATATTGACAGTGCTATTTGCAGAGCATATACAGACATTGTGATAACAGTGCACTCACCTTCATTTCTGAGTGTAGCCAGTAAGACGAGGCAGACGTAGTGGGATGTTTCATAACACAAAAGTAGGCCACAAGCAGTGTAGGCATACATTCAGTCACACCGTTACATAAGACCTAACGGTTCTCTGGCTCTGCACAGAAATGAAGTTACGGCCTTGGACGTTATCATAATCTCATGTTTGCACACACGTTCTCTCTGTCTGGTTTCTTTTTGCTTTGCTGGTCTTTTAATCTCCTTTATTTGTTTTATTGTTTTGTTTTTCCTGGCATGTCTGTTGGTCTCTGACGTGTTTGTCTGTCCTTCTAGGTTATTCAAGACTTTGGCTACACAGAGACAACTGACTGAAGTACAGGCTCTTCTGCTCGGACATGTGTCTCAATCCTGCTTCCTGCCACAGGACTGCACAGCAGGCAAAATGTAAGTTTACACACACAGACACACACACACGGCCTAAAACATCTTGACCGATGGTTGATATCAAAACAAAGGAAAGCTATGTATAATTCCATTATTACATGCACATTACAATCTAACAGACATGGTTCTCTTAGACAGTAACATGTTGCTTTAGATGGAAGTTTTATTAATTAAAGAAATGCTGTAGATTACAGAATGTGACGGTATTTAAGGGAGAGCGGGGTACAAGATACAAATGATGGCGTTCGTCTCATAATGCCAGATAATTCAAATATAATATGATCATGCTGTAGAGAAGTACTAAGATTCTTGACTTAAACGTCTCCTCCAGACAGAGAATGGGAATTAAGAACTGGTTCCAGCAGGTTTTTCTGCACATTACAAAACAATGTCAATCTCATAGTCATTGTCATGGCAGAGAGGAAGAAATAAAACAGAGTAGGCCTACTCTCTTTGACACAGAAAGGGAATCGGACAAAGAATCGGATCAATAGGCAGAATCAATAATAGTATTGAGTCCCATCCCTACTCCCACATGTATTACGACATATACTTTAAACAACAATGTTTTAAAAAATCCTTAAAAACTCATCTACTCCTTCTACCTCATTAAAAACTTTGTCTATAAATATGCAAATGTTGTTAAGTTACGTACAAATGCATTAAAATTGTACTTGAATACAGTAAATGGTTAATTATAACATCACAAAACCACCTTTGCTTCTTCTCTGCTGAACAGCTGTACAGCAGTTCTGGTGAAAGCGGAGCTTCCTCAGCTGGACCAGAGGAGCGGTGCAGACGTGGAGGAGCAGCGCCATCTACAGGCAATGCAACTGAAGGTCAGGAGGCCAAACGCCAGGAGAGCGAAGAGAAAAGACAGAGCTGTCAGGCTTCACAAACTGTGTCTCAGGATGGTCCGACCCAGACGCAACAAGACCAGGAAACAGGGTAAAGACGGACAACAGACGGCTGTTAGACGAAGAGAGCTTGTCCAAATGTGAATATTATGGAAAGTCAAAGGGTTCAATATTAGTGAGATAGATAAGACATCATGGAATAAACAGTCGTATGAATAAATACAGACAGTTTCAGTTTATTTCAGGATATTTTCAATTAATTCCAGCACTCAAAAGTCTGTTTTTATTCTTCTTTCCATCATTATGTCACTTTTCATCACACAAGTAAACAGTTATGAGGAACAGATTGATCATTTTTTATTTGATCTGACTAAATGTATTGATAGATGAACGAGCAAACTCTTATTTACAAGATGTAAAACTTAAAAAAACAGACTTTGGAAAAATGTTACAAATAGAATAAATAAAAACTGCTGGAATGGAAAAATAATAATAATTACCTGAAATAAACTAAAAGAAAGAATCACAATTTCATGTTTATATACCATGTTTTTGCATTTATATGAATATTTACTTATAATACCTATATATATATATATATATATATATATATATCTTATTTATAGTTATTAATACTGAATGCTACGGTTCCCGGTTAAATATTACAGTATTATGTATACATATTGTCCACAGTGTGATGTAGTGGAACTCAGTTTGGACCAAATTTACCCACTTTTTTCGGGATAAAAAACAAATTCCTCACATATAACAAACCTTTTTCCTGGCAGATGTTTTGACTTTGGGTGTAACTAATAACTTTAATGGCGACTGCATTTCATTCAGGTGTGTCAGTTCAGGAGCCCTGCTATTATGCATGCTGGCTCACTGGGATACTGGGACACTGAAGGCATCATCAGAGTGATTGGTTTTTAAATAAAAAAGAAAAAGCTAATGACCAAATACCTGCAAACTAATGACCTTCTCATCAGTTTGTGTTTGTGTTTAGTCGCTGTTATTGAGGTTTCAGTGTGTTTGTAAATATCTGTGCCGTTGTCGGAGTTGTAGATAGATTGTGAATATATCATGTATAAATATCTGTACATAAAGCACATGGAGAAATATTTGATGTATGAAAACGTACGACTGATTGAATTTAAAAGTTGAAAGACATTTTGGGGCTTACGAGAAGATCGACACCGCCCTCGACGTCTCTCTGTGGAATATGAAGCTAACAGCAAGGAGAAATAGACTCAAATGGATAAAACTTTGACTGTAGCTTCACATTTACAATAGCTGCACATTGAACACAGTAAACAAAGAGATTTAATGTGCGAACTTTAGAGTCGCTGATAGTTACTGCTACCTTCAAACAGAGCTAGGCTAACTGTTCCCCCCTGTTTACAGTCTTTATGCTAAGCTAAGCTTCATATCTACAACAGCTACAGTATCAAACGTCTCACACAACCCTCTGTAAGAGAGCCAGCAGCCAGCATAGAGACTGGAAGCAGTGAGGGACAGGCGGTCTGAAGGTGATGCTTAACTTCCTGTGAGGTTGCCAGGCAACCAACTGACTCTTCCTCAAGTATTCCTCCATGAAACCTAAAAAATGACATCATTACATCATTACAAGCTACATCTCCTGACTGTATAGCTTCATATTTCACAGACAAAATCTTTCTACTCGAGAAAATGTGATTCCCCCAAAATGCTGAACTTTTTATTTACAATGTTTGCTTCCTGCTGTTTAGACCCCAAATGTTACATGTGTTTAATTATTTATTGTTTTGTTTGTTTTTGGTTTTTTTCTTTTGTTGGCAACCCAATAAAAAGTTAAAACCCACACAAATAAACTTGTCTTTAATTTATTCCAACAATAAAAAAAAACCCAGCCTCCCTGTTATTATGCAGCCCACTGAAGCAGTGCTGTAATGAATATCTGTCAGGTAACTCAACTCCTCTCTGATGTCATGAAAAGTAATTGAAACCTTGCTGAAGGCTGCAGCCATGGAGCCGACCGGATCCCCGCCTCTCACCGGACAGAAATTCCGCTATGAGGAGAAGATCGGCTGTGGGAAACATGGCGCACTCACTCTGGATTAACTTTCCCCAGGAACTACTTTCAGCAGGGTCGCTGCCTTTCACACCGCTCTCCCCATCTGATCGATCAGTGAAGGCGCAGTAGGGACAGCGGGTGTTGGGGGGTTAGTGTGGATCTGATCTGGGGGTTTTTATTGTATTTGGATGGTGTGTTTTCCCGTCCTGCCTCACTGCTGCTGCTGCTGCTGCTGCTGGGGGATGAAAGTTTGGAGCTGCCGGATTTAGCAGAGTGAGAGAGAGAGAGAGAGCAGGATGGAAAAGCAAAGAACCAGGAAAGAGAAGGTAAGGCTGTACTGGAAACACTTGGTGGATGTTTTATTTAGTGGTGGTGGTTTCTTTTTTTTCCCTCCTCCACAAAAAATGGCACAAAATCCGCTGCTGTTTTTCGGCGGATCTGTGCGGCAGAGCGACCTGCAGGAGGCTGAGGAAGAGGAAAGAAAGGAAAGGAAAGGAAAGGAAAGGAAAGGAAAGAAAGAAAGAAAGAAAGAAAGGTCGTCTGCACAACTTCTAACAGTGTGACAGTTTGCACACAAACAGCTCCAGAGGTGGAAGAAGTGCTCAAACCTTAACATAGCAATACCACACTGCAGAAATACTCTAGTAAAACTCCTGCGTAAAAGTCCAAAAGTAGCATCAAAAACAGTAAAAGTACTCATTAAAGCACATTTCAGGATATCCTATATAAGATATTGTTAGTTTATTATTGTTGATGCATCACTTTAATGTTGCAGCTGGTAATAGAGGGGTTTAATTTGAATAACTTGTGAGTAAAGTCTTATAGCAGTAGGTAGCTCACATCTATCACATTTATTTAGTTTGCACACATTTAACTACTCTAGCTGATTGTTTTCTCTATTAGTCGATTAATCAATGTGTGAAAATGCTCATAAATGCCTAAACGAGCGGTCCAAAACCTCAAAAAGTTACTCACGATAAAGAGATTTAAAGGATCAGAATCAGCTTTATTGTGAACACACACAAACAAAAGAGATTTGTTTTGTAAGCTGCTCACACAGAACAATTTACAGGAAAGATATAAATAGACATACAGATGGAAACAAGGACAACAAAGCTGAATAAAGTTATTATATGTTTAAAAATGGACATGGAACTATTATGTAGTAGGTGGAAAATATGAGTGTATATATATAAATATATATAAATAAAACAATGACTAATAGCATACGATGTCGATATAGAAGCCAAACTGTTACTTTAAGTTGTAAACAAACTGATAAAAGCATCAGATAATCAGCTTCGAGAGGCTGGAACCAAATCATAATTTATGTTTCTCTCAGAGAAGTTCAGACACTACTTGCTTCATATTTACAACTCATAACAACGTGTTGCCTCGATGGCTTCACCCACAATGTGACTTATATTAACAGATCAAAGCGCCACGTTCAGGGACACAGTTTCCCCCCCGTCAGGTATTCAGACCCCCCAGTTTCCATGTCTCCATGTTATTCTCCAGGAATGTACTCCCTTTGACCTGGGCTGAAACAGGGGCTGGGAAGACAGGGGAAGTGTGTGTGTGTGTTTGTGTGTAATCTTGGAAGGACTCGAACAGGACATTCATGTTGTGTTCCTGTCTTTTTTTGTCCCTTTTTAGTTTGTGTGTGTGTGTGTGTGAGAGAGAGAGAGAGAGAGAGTGTGTGTGTGAGCAGTGTTGTTCCTCCAACTTGATCTCTTTCCCATCCAAACTCCTGTTCACACACGTTTTCTACACTTTTAGTACATTTACGTAAATACAAATACAGTATTTAAACGTACTACGAGGAGTTTTCAACTGGTTTATGAAACAGTAAGTTAATAGTGATGCCTCTATATGAGCTACATAAACAAACAAGACCATCAGAGAGAAGATTGGATATAGTTACCTGCCTCTGGGTTGGATTCCCCTTGAAATCAATGAAACAAGGAGGTAGAAACACTACCGCTTTTGTCCATAGGGGCCGCCACAATCAACACAAAATTAAATTTCCGCTCCACTACAATTCAGAGGGAAATATCTTTACTCCACTGCATTTATTTGAAAGCTTTAGTATCCAGATTCAGATTAATAATGCAAAATATAATCAATAAAGGAAATTAAGGATATTAGTATCCAAACAGAATATAAAGTAATATATAGGAAACATGTATAAATAATTAAAATTAGTCCCACTTTTACCAGCAGCAACATTAAAGTGATGAACGCATTAATGCAACAATAATTCAAATCCAATAATATAATAAACATTATTCTTAAATGTGCTTTTCTCCTAAATAAAGACTTTTGCTTTTAGTACTTTAAGTCTATTTTGACGCCAATACTTTTGTGTCAAATATTAAATGCAGGACTTTAACTTGTAACAGAATATGTGTACAGTGTGCTACTGCTGCTTCTACTTAAGTAGAAGCTTTGAGTACTTCTTCCACCTCTGCATACGTCAGCAGTGACACTTATAATAACAAACTGCCATTAGAAATGTCCTGCTGAGTGCTGCTGACAACCTGTCAACTGTGTGTGTGTGTGTGTGTGTGTGTGATGTGGGTGTGTGTCTGTGTGTGTGTGTGTGTGTGTGTGTGTGTGTGTGTGGGTGGGTGGGTGTGTAACTGCTCTACAGAGCAAAATGGCAGCACCTTTAATTAGCTGCTGCAGGAATATCAAACTACATAGACAGGTGAACAAACCACGTTCCTGGTGGAGCAGAGTGCACACAGTAGTTCACAGCATCTTGTGGGGCTTAAATTAAGATATTTTATATATTTAAATCAACATAAGGACATAAAGAAATAGTGAAAAACACCCACCACAGATTCTGAGAGCCCAAAGGTCTACATGTGTTTATTTGTGGGTGCATGTGAGAATTTTTCCAGTGAGCTTCTGAGGCTCTGAAAGAAAGAGAGAGAAGAAAGCGTCTTAAAGCAGCTATAATGAATGTTTTTATACGAACAATGGGTCAAATGACTACTTGTGTGAAAGGTGTTACGAACCCACGGTGAATTATCACCCCATTCTTCAGCTCTCCTCCGAGCTTTATAGTTCAGCTCATTGTTTTGGTTTTTACGGCCAGAAACTTTGCTTTACTGTTTTTGATCAGCATTGTTTATGGCGGCAGCCGGCAGCTGTTTTTACTGTATCTACCTGTCCAGCACCAAACAGCAGGAAGACACTGGTACAGACTGTACAGTGAACATAGGGTAGCATTTAGCAGCTTTTGTCTATAACAGAATGAAAGGTATAACCAGTCAGATTACCTTTGAATAAATATCTCCACATAATGCTTCCCAACAATGCGCAGCTTGTCACGTTTGCACAATATTGCACTATAATATCTTAATAAAAGAAGTAAACATAACGTTATCCTCCAGAAAAGTTAACCCCAATGAACTGTTGAAGTAGTAACTTGTGCAGTATTTTAAGTATTTGTGATCCTTCCGTTGACTAATTTTCTTTAAGCTGACTTCATATCATTACACAAATGTAAGCCCCAAAATCGGCTACCATTTTGATAGTTGATTAATTGTAAATTGTCTTTTTGTTTTTCAATCATACGTCAGCTGTTTTGACAGGTTGTGTAATAATTTGTTTTAGCGGAAGAAAACTGAGTAAATTCAATTTAAGTGGTAAAATTTTACATTTTTTTTACTTTATTCAGATAAATTCACACATTTTATGCCTCCAAGTGTGGTTAATGCTGCATATGAGTGTAATATACTGACTAGTTTTGAGTAACTTAATTTACCTTTAACAGTAAATGAGTTACTTGTACTCAAATCAAATATTTTTTCTCACTCCTATCCTCTCCTCCATGCTTAAATTGTTGGTGTTAATACATTTAAACTGCATCGGTTTCCTCAAACGGTTTGAGTTGAACTAACTCATCAGGTTTTACAGTGTATGCTACCAGACGAACCAAGCTGGATAACATATAGGCGGCAGGCGGAGGGTTATTTTTCTCTACCTCCCTGAATAACAGAGCACATTTTCAGACAGTCGCTCCCTGAAGACGTTCATACTGTTGCTGTTTTTCACACAAAAGTTGACAGAAATTGTTGTAGAAGTTGTGTGGAAAGAATTTAAAAAAAAAAAAATACAGCTGAGAGAGAAGTTCAAACCCTGTTTACTTTCTCACGTTCACAAAGCCGGCCAATGGCGGGGTGAATGTCAGATTGTTGATTTCTGAAAGCTGCAGAAATGGTCGGACACACTGGACGGATGTTCCAGAGCTATTTAAGTGTCCAACAAACACTTTACATGGAATATAATGGCATCTTAAAGCTCCAGTGTTTAACATTTGGGGGGAGTATTTAGAAGAAATAGAATATAATCAAGAATTGTTTTGTTACCTTAGAATGAGCTGTTTTTATCTACAGAGGGAGCGGGTCTTCCTCTATAGAGTCCGCCATGTTGAACCGCCATGTTTCTACAGTAGCCCAGAACAGGGAGTTTCACAGCCACTGTAGTGTTTCACTAGAAGTGGCTAAATCCTACACACTGGTCCTTTAAATAAAGTTAAATAAAGCTGCTATAAAGTTTGCGATATCAACTTAAAAGGTTGGTGCAGCAGGTTTAAGGTGAACAAAATCCTCCTGGCTGGAGAGATTAATCAAACATGCAGTAGATCAGTAACGGTCCGGCACACTGAGATAGGAACGCAAAGGCATGACTCAGAGGCAGAGAACCAAGTTCAAGGCAACAAGTAATCAGTCAGCAGGGGCAAAGCAAGTAACAGGAATGAAGGCTGGACCACTCAGACTGGGTAGTACATTAGACAATCTGGGGGGAAAGTGCTGGTATATACACTCTATTAAATCTAGATTTTACGTTGAAAACCTGTCAAAACATTACAGTAAAAGACCGTAAACTCTTCTGTAACAGTATAACACTGTGATATTTCATGGCAAAACCTTTATTTATACGGCATTTTAAAGGAATTTAGGAAGGAATAAAGTGGTTTTTTTAATATAATAAGCTGTAAATTGCACAGAAAACCACTGTCATAGCATTCATAAGGTGTTTTCATATGGCAAAAATGGGTTCTCTTGATGGTAAAAACTTATTTATACGGTAAAATACTGATTTAAAACTTAAAATCAACAGTACTAATATCCTTTTACGTAACGTAATAGTAGAAAAGTCCTAGCGTATTTCTTACAGTAAAGTCTTTTTACAGTGTATGCACGGGAGCTAATGAGGGAAAGGGGAACAGGTGAGCAGGTGAGTGAGGGGCATCAGGTGAGCTGGCATTGGCGGTAAACACGTGGCAGCAGGTTAATGACTGGAAAAACTGGGAAAAAAATGAGTAAGCAGAGGTATGAGTTGTGACAAGATAAAACTTACTCTGACTCACACACTACAAACAAACCGTCTGAGCAGTTTGTGCACAGGTGCAAGCACACAGGCTGCACAGGGGCTTCAGTTAGTCTGTTTAAAGAACATCGTAACACAACAGTGTATACAACCAGCTCAGTAATGTAAACTGTGTGGCTGCACACTGCACTTTTTCTCCTGGCGCTCTATTAACTGTATTCTAGTTCAGCGGTAATAGGTTTAGAGATTTACGTCTTAGTGCCATGCGCCTGATGTGTGGACTGCTTTGTTTATTTCAGCAAACGACGCCCTGGTAACACGTTAAACAAGCTCTGATTTATGTCACATTAGTCATATTTGTGTTTCATAACAACACAGTGCTTTTATGATGGCACACCAGAGAGAACAGCTGACAAATGGGTGCCGTCAGAAGATTGTGAATTGTGGAAATGTGCTCAGTGAATTGAGCGTGACTGTGTCATTGTACTCCTCAGGGCTGCAGCTACTATGGAGGATACTGAGGTCATGTCCTTGAGGTTTTTTTCCTGTGAATTTGGGTTTCAGAATTTCTTCCCACCAGGGTTTTATTCCTGGCAGCGTGGAGAAAGCTTTAAAACACCACTTTTATTTTTATATTTTCCTTTATTTAACTAGGTAAAAGTCATGTTGAGATTAGGATCTCTTAAAGCTGCAGTAGGTAACTTTTATAAAACATATTTTTTGTCATATTTGCTGAAACTTTCATTATATCCTGACAGTAGAACATGAGACAGATAATGTGTGAAAGAATCAGGTTCATCTGGCTCCTCCTGGTGCTCCTGATGGCATCTGCAAGAATCCACCGGGCCTGAATGAAAACAACCAATCAGAGCCAAGGAAGATAGTTGATTGGTGAGTCGCAGTCCCAAATGCAGATGCTTTATATCTTTCTCAGCTCTGATTGGATGTTTTCATTCGGGCCTCGTGTACTACTGTCAGGACAGCAAATTTGATATAGTAAACGCAATAACAGCAGGAAGTGTTTTTTTTAGATTATTTCCTGTGAATATTAATTAGAGATTAGGTTTTCTGATATTATTAGGGACCTTTTTACATAATCCTCTGTCTCTGTTGTGTGTTTTGTTTTTGACAAATTCAGTATTTTGTTCTCTTTGATGACTGTCCATTGTTGTAATGCAGGACCGGGCTGTTAATCAGTAAATAAGTATCTGTAAATATAGCTTATGTTCAAGTCTTCAAAGTTTATATCTTAAATAATAATATCAACTTAAAATATAACAATTTCATTAAGGTTTCTCTCATAGAAATGAATAAAATGCTGAGATATACTGTTTATATTTTTAAAGTTTTCTGACACCCCTTGAAATCAAGAAGGCCTTGAGACCCCCTGTGAGGCTGCAAAAAAAAAACAAGACATATTTTAGTCAGTTAAAACTTCCTTGAAAGAACTTCTCCAATAAATAGTTGCTTTCATTATTGACTAATCCTGTTTAGTGTACCAAAAGTCAGAAAATAGTGAAAATGAACCTCGCAATTGACATTTTTAAATTGGTTTGCTTCTTTTGTTGGACACACACAAAGATGATAAATAAACAATCACATATGACCAAAAAAAGCAGAAAATTATCACAATTGAGAAGCTGGAAGTTGATAATATTTTGCATTTGTGCTTAAAGAATTGCTTTATGATAAACTGATTATCATAATAGATTGAGATCGATCATTTTAACTCTACTCCACTTAAATGAAACTCATGAAGATTGTGATTTAAACACTGTATAACAAACAGATAACTAGATAAATGAAAACCTGAAAAAGAGAAAGATATCTAAAAGAGTCTTTGTGGTGTTTAACTTTAATTTTGACCTCAGAATTTCGACCCCTGTACACTTAAGGGTTTCATCAGTTCACTGTTCCTCTCAGTGTTACCCAGCAGCATGGAAACCATCTACAGTTGACAATTAAAAATAATCACACCACCATCTGTCAATGGCTCACTTAATTAAAACTGCCATGAACTAAACAGCGAGTGGAGAAGTTGTTCAGGTCTCAGAAGTTAAGAAATGAATCTTTATTTTCATGGCTGATGAGCCAAACTGGAGAAGCTTGATGCGCGTGGAAACTTCTCCATTTGTTCTGCACTCTAACCTCTGGAAGAAATCCTTCAAGTTGTGCTGGACTGAATACTAACTAGCTGTTAATTAGCTCGCTGCAGCCGACAAATATGACAGTTGCCTTTGTCTACTTGTGTCTGAAGTCGAGGACCCATTGTTTCAAGAGTTACCACAAATATTGAGCGGGAAATCCGCCACCGTCGTACAGTTGTGAAGTGGACCGGAGAGTTTGACGAGCATAGCAACAGTAACACAGGTTAACAACTAAAGTGTGTTTTTCTAAGATATAGGGAGAAAAGAGAGAGATAGGTTCCCAGTGATGAAGAGGTATCTGGATCAGGGTTAGAATTCGCTCACTCTCTCTTGTGGAAAGTGTACACGTTAGGCTATTATTTATTTATCTCCAGTCCAACATTAGTTATTTTAGAGACCCCCCCCCCCCACACACACACACACAAAGCTCAGATTATAACTCAAACCCTGTTTCTCAGGGACGGTGCATATTAATAAACACTGCTGTAAATATGCCAGAATTAGCCAAAAGGCTTGTAGGAGCTATCTGTACTCCGTGGTCAGGTGTAGACAGTACATATACAGTACCGATAATGTATGTATGTGTACTAAACTTACTAATTTACTTTTATAAAGAAAATCATCTGTTAATCATTCTCTTGTGATAAATGTAGCAACTTCTGATCAATCCATATCAATTTCAGGCCTAAATTAAAAACTTCTGGTTAGTCACGCCCATTTTGTGTTTAAGGACCACCTACTTCTGGTTTAAGTCCCGCCCACTCAGGAAACTAATACAGATCATTTAGTTAGTTGACAGGTTATATTGTTCTTTAAATGCAGTTTTTTCTCTAAGGAGATGAATTAAGTTAAAATAATTCACCTAATAAAACTCTTTCCGTATCTAATCTACCTAATCTAGTGTTAGTTTAAAGTGGTGCAAACCTGCACAGAGTAGATGTTGTCCTCTGCATTAGTTTTCATGTGACATGTGTGACTCTGTCAAACTTTGTTTTTGTTTTTCTCTCCTAAACTTTTCTTTATTTGAAGCAAATCATCAGTGCAGTTTATGAGTTTTCTTGCCTCCTGCTCAAAGCCGTTGGGTGATGCATTTGCAAGTTTTAGGAATCCCTCTAGTCTGCATATTTTAAATGTGTATCTAAGTGTGTGTGTGTGTGTGTGAGCAAGAGAGAGAGAGAGAGAGAGAGAGAGAGAGAAAGAGAGAGACAAAGAGAGGAATAGAGAGAGATAATTAAGGCCTTGGTGTAAGGCTCTGGTGAAAGGACAAATTTGGAAACACCAGATCAGGGAGGGAGGCAGCGTTTCAACGTTAAAGCTACAGAGAACAAAACTCATCGAGCACATTTTACACAAAGTTTCAGCGGCTGTGACAGACGCGAATGAGAAGAACAGAAGCCTCATCTGACTGTCTGCGTCTCTGTCTGTCTGACTTTCCTCCTCTTTCTCTCTCTCTCTTTGTCTCTCTGAGGAATTCAAGCCGTTACCGCCGAGCAGAAAAGAAAAGTGCACGCAGCAGTTTGGTGTCCCATTTGCCAGAAACTACAGTATCATCTCATGCAAATGAGGCCGCTGCAGTTTCGGTGTCATACTGTGCAGAATTCTGCCTGCAATGAGTTGTTTTTCACGACTTATGTAACAGAAACCAAAAGCACATTTCCATTTTGTCTTTCTAAACTTATTTTTATTTCTATAACGCTGCAGGCAAAAAGCCTTTTTTTCTCATTTGGTCAGTCTTTAAATGGCTCTCTCTCAGTGACACAGTTCAATATATGGAATAATCAGTATAGCTTGAACAATAAAGGATTTCTGAGGCAAATATATTAATTATTGAGGGTTTAAATAATCTGATAGCGTTTACATGGTTATGTTTAAAGCATGTGAAGAGCTTATCCTGGTTTCAGAGCCCTGAATAAGACCTTATCCCTGTTTCTGCTACCTGAGGTACTCCGATAGAAACCTGACATTGTGGCACGTAAACACCTGATCCTGGTTTGTGAGATGTAGAGAAATCAACACACAACTGCTCACAGATGATCAGAAACACAGATACCGTTGGGATTATGTAAAGTAATAGCAAATAAAATAAACATGTTTTTCATTATTTTGATGAAAAACAGTGTAGGACTCAGTGTAAGAGCTTTTTTAAAGATCCAGTGTGTAACATTAACATCTATTGGCAGAAATGTAATACATCTTACAATGATCATGTTAACTGTAGGGCTGCAGAATATGGTAAAAAGAAATCATATTGTGATTATTTTGACAGATATTAATGACTTCGATATGGTTCACGATTAGTGGGAATGATCATTTTTGCACAGCAATTTTCATTTTCATTGAAAAAGACTTAAAATCCTGATGATGTGACATTTGTCGCGGTCTGTACCAAACAAACATGTTTTCTTACATCTGGAGAACGGGGGAGTCTGTGCAGCTCTACAGTACTTCATTATAATGCTGTTTGTCACACATTTTACCTTTTTAATAAAAAATAAATTCAGCTTCTACAATTTGCATATTGGACTTGGCCATATTGTTATTTTGATAATATTTGGATGAATTATCCAGCCTGGCTGTTAATACATAGATCAGTGGTTCCCAACCTACGTGCCTTAAAATCAAGAAGTCCTCACGACTCCCTGTAAAGCCCTGGCGACCCCTAGAGGGGATCCCAACCCTCAGGTTGGGAACCACTGACTTAGATTACAAATGGGACTGCAACTAACTTTCTATTGCCTGTTAAATTGTCTTTTAAGTAAATTAAAACAGTGACAATATGCCCCCCACAGCTTCCCACAGTGTAAGTTGACGTATTCAGATGTCTTGTTTTGTCCGACCAACAGTCAAAGAACCAAAGATATTCAGAAAAACAGCAATCAATTAAAATAGTTTTTTGTTGATTCACTAATTAAAAGATTAACCAATGCTTTCTCTCCTTGTCCTCCCCCTCTTCTGCTCCTCAGTTCTCTCTGTTTGGTTCTCGCTCCACCAGCAGAACCACTAACCCTCCCTCTTCCTCCTCCTCCTCTTCCTCTCCTGTGATCCCTTCAGCCCCGCCGGTGAAAAGGGCGGACCGACAGTCCGGCTCCAGCCCGCCCGGCCTGAGCAAAACCGAATTCCTGGACCGCGTTCGTCAGAGTAACCAGGCCTGCCAGCAGGGGGAGTACACGCTGGCTGTGCGTCTCTACAGCGAGGCCCTGACCGCCGACCCCCAAAACTGCATCCTGTACAGTAACCGCTCCGCAGCCTATCTCAGACTGGGTCAGTACAGCACCGCTCTGGACGACGCAATCAAAGCACGTGTCATCAACCCCAAATGGCCCAAGGTAAGAGGTTTGACCTTCGGTGACCCGCCGCCGCTCAATCACACTCTCCAAATGAGAGCGTGATGAAGATACCACGGCTGAGAGTGGGGAATGGCTTTTATGTTTCCAAGGAGTGGATGTATCCATTAAGTGGATGGTTAGATGGATGTATGGATGAGCTCTTCACTCGCCTGCCTCTCAGAATCCTCTCAGTAATCCTAGGTTTCCGTATGTATGGAGCGGCAGGAAGAGCAGCTAATTATGAACCCTTACAATCAATACGCAGCCCTCTTTGGAAACTCAGCCGTGATGTCTTCCTCCAGTTTGTCAGGAGTTCACATTCAGATCAACACTTTAAAGTATCTTAGATCTGTAGTTCTCAAACTTTCTTCAATACTATGCCCTCTTTCAGCTTTTTGGTGGAAGAATAGCCGATATAACGAGATACAATACAGCGCTGTGCCATCAGTGTGTGATTTATTAAACATGTAAAAGCACAATGCTTTGGGAGGGTTGCAGCCTGTTAAGATAAATCCCATTAAAACATATTCTTCCTGTTACTGATGGTATCTTTTTGGCCCTGTTTTTGGTTCCTTTTTCACTTCTTTCTCTGTGTTTTTCGCTGTATTGCTGCTACATTTCAACCACAAATCAGGTAGCCATTTACAACTGGCTACCTGCTCGTCATTGTGTTTGTTCTTCTTTTTCAGAGATTTTAGTGTGTGACAGTTAAGGATTACATTTAAAACAAGAATATCAAATATAAAATGTGTTTTTTCAAACCTACATTTAGGTTTTTGAGAAACAGTCTTAGATCACCTGTTTCTGGATATAATCTTTGTTTCTCCCCTGTGGTTGGCCGAGTTAGTGCCTGACAGACTTTAACTGGCTGCTCAGACAAAAAGTGAGTCCTTATTTCCCCTCTTTCCTTCTCCAGACCCTGTCAGACAGCTTGTTTTGCTGTAGTTTTGATTGTTACCGGTGTACGGCAGCTGAACACAAGCCTGCTATTTAGACGCCGCAGTCCACATGTTGTGCTTTTATAGCGTAATCTTAAGCTTGTGCTGAGCGGTCTTTCTTTGTTTGACAAGTGTATTTGAAAGGCACAGTACACACATATAACTCAGCGTAATGAGATAGTCCTGTAAATATGCCAGCGTTAGGAGATCCAGTGCGATGATGATGAAGAGCTGAACAAGGAGCCAGACAGTGTATGGTGCTGCTGATGCATCAGTGCTTTCTCTAACTGTGAACTTCAGATGTAGGGTCGGACAATATAAACACAGACTGGGAGACCATAGACATTCCTCAGTTAGTTACATTATTATTTCTGGTTGTTTTATGGTGACGAACATCACCTCTTCTTTCTTTGTCGCTGTCAGTGTTGGGCAATAACTCATTACAGTAATAATATTACTTTCCCCAGTAACTAGTAGTGTGATATTACAGTTAACCCCCCCACACTGTGTTACAACCTCCCTTTTGTTGTCTCTCTCCTCCTGATTTTAAATCCAGTCACATCTTTGGAATCATTTTTGTAATCATGGAACTATTTTGGAGAGAAGATGGAAACATTCAGCAGCTGGAAATATTCACATTACTTTGATTTTAACAAAGAAAAGTGGATTTTAATCACCGTAAGTCTGAATTTTGGGGAGAAAGGACACAATTACCAATATTGTGGGGAGTAGAAGAAAGGTAATACAGCTAGTAGTGTAATGTTTGAGTAATTTTCACCTCGCGCTCAGTGGTTCTTCGCTCTTGTGCCGCTGTGTTAGCCGACAGCAAACTATATTAAATTACATAACATGATTTTAGATTTTATCGTCATTGCCTGTGAAGTTGTGACGTTGAATGCTTTCATAGTTTTAATTTCCGGCGGTACGTGGCGGGTCCACTGATGTGTGAGAGTCTTATTAAAATGTGCAGTGTTTCACATTTCCAGCACATTTACCAGAGGAACGAACGGCTTGAAACTGCATCAAGTGGCACTTGAAGTGGCTCTTTACGTCCACCGACACAGTGGATTGAAGTGAAGGATGGCGAGGGCACAGGGAGTCTTTTAAAGCCATTCAGATGGGGGGGGAAGTAGGCAGGCAGGAGACTGGGTTTGCCAGGCTACCTCTGTCTGGACAGCTGGGGCCGGGCCAGCTCGCGTCCACTTCCTTTCTCTGTGAGAGAGAATGGACGGAAGTGGTGTTTGGGTGTGTACATGCGAGTGTGTGTGTGTGTGTGTGTGTGTGTGTGTGTGTGTGTGTGTGTGTGTGTGTGTGTGTGTGTGTGTGTGTGTGTGTGTGTGTGTGTGTGAGCGAGAGAGCTTTGCACGGCTGTTATTTTGTTTTTCAAACCCCGGCTAGGCCTTGGCCTGAGTTTGGCACTTAAAGACAATAACAGAAGCAGCATTCCTTTGTGTGTGTGTGTGTGTGTGTGTGTGTGTGTGTGTGTGTGTGTGTGTGTGTGTGTGTGTGTGTGTGTGTGTGTGTGGTTTGTATAGCGGCGGTGTCATAGCGGTGGGCTTGCTGCTGCATTCACCGTGGGTCAAAGGCAAGGTCAAGACTAATGAACTACCAATAAGAGAGAGTCTTTCTGAGAGGGACGTTTACTTCTGCTTGAATTCTCTCTTTCTGCGCTCCTCGCCCGCTCAGCTTTCCTTTTCTTCTTTTCTGTTTGCCTCCCACAGTTTGTCCCATTGCTGCCCCCCGTTGCCTTTTCTGTTGGCACAACAGGCTCAAACACACACTCACTGTATCACAAACACACACACACAAACACACAGAAAAAGGCGAGACTCGGTCATGGGAACAGAGGGGTGTAACTGGTCAAAAAGTCGCATGTGTTTGTGTGCTTATCTGGATAACGACGCAGTACAGAATAACAAAACTTCTTTGCATTTTAATGTTGTTTTCTTCAGCTTTATCTTTTTTTGTTGGTGCCGTCAGTGCAAAGCTCTGAGAAGCCCTTTTGTTTCTTTGTGATTCAAATGAAGTCACATCACAGAAGTAAAACTGCTGCAGGAGCGAAAGCCTTTCTTTTGACTCATTTGAGGGTTTTTCTCCTACAGACTCGACTATTTTGTGTATGAATGTTTGCTGTCATCCGCACACTCGCTCTGTGTGTTTTTTGTGAAGTTGTTTGGTGCTTTCAAAGAGCCTTTTTCCCCGCATACAGGTGCATTTATTCAGATCCTTAAGCTCATAGCAGTCTGGGAAACTTCTGCTTTTCCACATTGACTGCTTGTACTTTTTGGTCTCGCAAATAAAGACGTCTGTTTGTCCCAGAAAGGAGGAAGGAGGCACTGTGGTAGACGTATGGCTGCACCGCTGATGTGTTTCAGGATAAGGAGGCTTGGAGTGCACTCATGTCATCCGAGATGAGGATTCTGGTGAGAAATAGTTTTTTGATAATACACCATCAGACAGACATTTGGGGGTTTGGTAACCAAAAGTTAGACAAAACAAGATGGCGCTTTGTGTCTCATCAGATGATCTCTTACTGAGCAGTTTGCAGAGTTCTTGTATTCTAGATGTTTAAATTTCCATTTTTTAAAAAGAATTTTAAAGGCGCTGTATGTAAGAATTGACCATTTGTCATTTCATACTGCAAATAAATCGGGGGCAGCATTTCACGATAAAGTTCAGGTCGCAAGAAACAAGGAAACGCACAGTCCCTTCCATAAAATTCTTACATAAAGTTACACTAGTTATATTACCTTTCTCCTGCTCCCCACAAAATTGGTAATTGTGCCCCTCCCCCCCAAAATTCAGACTTACGACGATTAAAATCCAGTTTTGTTTGTTAAAATCAAAAAGTAATGTGAATGTTTCCATCTTCGAAGCTAATTTTCTCTACGATTACAAAAAATAATCAAAAAATGTGATTGGATTGTTGGATTTTAAATCAGTATGGGGTGACAACAAGAGTAATGGATTAACTCATTATTTTCTGGCGGGGTCACAGTAATATCATGTATATTATAGTAATTAGGAGAAAGTAGTATTAATGCTGTAATATGACAGTTTTCACTGCAACTACTTTCTACAGACGAAATAGCATCTATGATTATCCAGAGATGAGATAATGGTGTTTAATTAGTCAAAGCTGTGAGCAACACGCACAAAATCTTCATTCACCCTCATTACATTGGAGTAGGAGAGGAGATGAACATGTCAAAAGCGGGGGAAATAAAACCAAAACTGTCTGTAGTGATAAACACCTTCAGAAATAAGTGAGAAAATATACTTTTTTTTGGAATTTGGTGGACCGACCCTTTAATCATGTGGGTGTAAGTAAGGTTCCTGAAAACTGTTCCTAAATGTTGTGCTCTGGAAGTCGTAGCTGGAATCAGTGCAGATCATCAGTAAGCGTTCAACTCTTTGCTCTTTGCTCTGAAGTGGAGGCCAACCAGATGGCAGCCAGCTACGCCTGTTTACGCAGGAGGCCGCGGTGCCGCTCAGGCTTCCCCTGTCATTAAGAAACTACTCTCCAACCGCACGCTGCAAAAATATTACCGACATACGTGCAGAGAAAGCAGAGAGTCCCGTTTCCTTAAGCAGGACTTGGGACCTAAAATGAGCCTGTTTAGGAAGGTTCCCCACATGACAGAGTTTAGTAGTATGTTATAATCTGATCTAACCCGAGGAGAAGATTCAGTTTCTGATGTTTTGGTTCCTCCCTGGTCGGACAAATTTACGGTCCCATGACTGTGTTGATGTGACGGTAATGTTCTCTGCTGTGTTATGCTATATCCGAATTGTGTCATGGAGAACTCAGTCTGGGTCAGTAGGGTAATCCAGGACTTACTGCAGACCATGTGAGGAGAGTGGATGAGTCAGTCTCCAACAGGGAAATACTTCACCTCTTGTGCTCCACTGAAATGACTTTCTGTACCCATTTTCTGTCTGTATTCACCTCTTTCACATTCCCATCCACAGAAACTGAAATGACACAGTTGAACAAATTGAATCTTTTTGGGGGTTTTGGACTGTTTGTCAGACAAAACAAGTGACTTGAAAAGAGTTAATGTGAGGTGCAGGAAAAGATCTTCAGGACACAAATGTATTCTTTTGCTTAAATATTAATGAATGACTTTAAAAGTCACAAGAGAAAGGGGAACATACATTTAAAGACCCCCTCCAGACATGTATGAATAATCTGTTTGCAAAAAATAAACGCGTCTGATATGTTTTCTTATAAAAGAAGTATAATTTCCACATAAAATGATTAATCATTAAATACTCCAGAATCTATGGATATGCAAATTTAGTTCATTTCTTCAGTTTCCTGCTGGATACAAGATGTCTCCTACTTCACTGTAAAGTCCATTCTCAGTGTTTGTGCACTGATGGCTTTCTACATCACACAAATCAGGCTCATAGGCCCCGCCCCTTAAAATCTGATTCTCAATGAGCTCAGAGAAACTTTCCACTTTCAGCAGATGAATGTGAAAGCATCCTTCTAGATTCAAACTCTGCATATACTATACTATATATTGACTTGACTTGATATACATCATTCAAACAGCACACTGTAGGAACAAGAAGAAACCCTGGTTTTTGACTGGAGGGGGGCTTTAAGTTGTCCCAGTTGAGTGCCTGGCCCCGCATCAGTCATATTATATATAGATATATTACCTGGCTACCCCTTGTCAAAATAAATAAATAACATAAAGCTGCTATCTCATATTTATGAGGAAAAAACACATTCAATTTCCTTCTTTTGAAATCACAACCTCAAATTCATAGCAATTATTGAACCTCAGTTTATTATTTATTTACCACTGGAAACCACATATATACTTAACATCCTGTATAATTGTGTGTTTGCCTGTAGACACGTTTCAGCTTACCTGCTGTGCACTAACTGAAGGCCTCTCTAGGCTATTCAGCAATTAGTTGGAATGAAAGTTGAGTTTAAATTTGTTTTCAGAAATGTGAAATCAGAAATTCCTCAACAAAATAGATGTTTCTGCTTCTGTCCTTTACGGCCTTGTTTTTGACTCATGTTCAGTCTTTCTTGGAGAATACTGATAATAGAAATAAAAACACACATTAAATTCTGTTTTTTAATTAAAAAGTGTTTAGGTGTAGAGGTGTTTTTACAGCCCTGGGTAGTGTCTGCAGGTATAATAAGATGGTACAGCAGTGGCCTCTGTGAAGTAATCCCTTGTTTTTCTCTGTTCTGTTTTTTAAAGTGTGATGGATGATAATACTTGATAGCTCTTCTCCTCTGCAGTTTGGCAGCTGGACCGTACAAACAGAAACCTTAAAAATAAAGTGGACAAAAGTAGGATTTTGAAACACGAGGGGGGGTCATTCCCCCCTTATCCCCAGTGGAAGTTACTTCCCTTTGGTTGGAATCAGTTAATCAGAGGTGGATCAATTGAACGCTGCCTCTGTTTTCACTGAGCTGATTTCCACTCATGTATCCACACCAGTGTGCACTTTACTTTTCTTGCATTGCACCCTATAATTAGCTCCAAATTACACACTTGCTTCCAGGAAACTTAAACTTGTGATGTGATGAAACATTACATTTTTCACAGCAGCCACTAGAGAGCAGCACTGACGTGCCGGGGAAGCTTGATCACAACCTCATGGAGCTCAAACACAACTTTTGCTTTGTTACAGCCTGTCAGCAGCCCTCTCAGTCATGACCCACATCACATGATGCTTTGCAGCTCACAAACATGCACAATCCATGTAATCCAACCCTGGCTAATAGGCTACCCACTGCTTCAGAGATAGTGTTGGCTTTAATAGCTGCTCTGTCACCTTGTGGAAGTGTTAATGCCCGCCTGTCATTCTTTAAGTGGCTTGGTTTAAATAATCGCACTACCTTTTCTACTTCTCTCCTACACCTTATCGCTCCCATTAGCAGCAGCGGCAGGCCAAATGAAGCTACTTCTCAGGTTCCCATCTGTAAGTGAATGTGTTTGTAAAATAAAAAAAAAGTGCACATCAGCAGCAAATAACCTGCTGCTCGCTCCGTCTCACACACCCACATTCACAGTACCTCTCGCCCGCACAGTGTAATGAGTTTTGATTTTGCCTAGAAGAAGAAGAGTGGGCCTAATTGTCTGGTATTAATCGAGAGATATGCTCCCACTCCTCTGCTCGCAGTGTTGGTTTATACGCTGCTGTAAGACATCTGCTCAGACACAGGCACACTCTGCTGTCTCAGCAACCATCCTGAACTACTGGAGTCTTTTTTACCCGTTCTTTATCCTCGCTCTGCGTTCATCTCTCACAGTCGGGTGCCTCGGCTGTCTGTGCAAAGAGAATTGCAGAGGAGGGAGAAAGATAACAGCAGTGGGAGATAATGAAAGAGTGACTCGGTTGGACTTGAACATGGCGTGGCGAGACTGCTATCAAAGTGTGAATGAGTGCAAATGAATGTCACAGGATAAGGATTTAGGTCTCAGCTTTTTTTTTTCCTACAGTAAATCCAGTATAAGCAACAACTGGCCATAGCATAAGCAGCTCACAGTTGAATTTAAAGCGTCGTGGGTGTTATTTTGGGGCCAAAAAACACAATCAGACAGCTTTGAAAACCAATTTATTATGCAGTTTCAAGTTCCTGATACAATTTGATCTACTTACTGTTGTTGACATCACCTTAGTTGCACAGTTTTCCTGTGCGATGAGGGATTACTACCAATGTTTCCGGTGTACTCTCTTTTGCTTTTACCTGCAAATAAAGTGTTTTAGAGATGATCTGGATTAACTGTTGGTCTGACTATACATCCTTCTTGCCTTATTGGACTTTTGTTGAAACAATTTTATATATTTCAGCAATTATTTGAGTTGATTGCCAAGCTAGTGTGAGGCCATATTTAGAAACAGCAGCACTTTTGAGTTATAAATGCATCATTCTCACAGTAACAATGTTAAAGGCACACACAGTTTTTGTTTGCATTCAGTTTTACACATCATGTGTATCCTGGAGGCCTAACAAACGTGGAATGGATTTCCTTTTACATAAAACATTTGCAAAGTTGATTTTACCTTTAAAAAAAGATTTCAGAAACAAACAGCGGTCTCATGGGTTAATGTTCTGTGTTTGTTTGAGCCATCCATCCACTTCACCACCTCCATGTGCAGACTAGAGCTACAGCGTCATATTTTAAAGAGCAGGGCCACTGACCAAGCAAAAGTAATTGACATGTGAAGTTCAGAGTAAGAACGTGTTGCTCCATCGTTCTACTAGAGATCAAAAACTCCACAGGATATCTTTAAAATCCGGATGTTTCACAAGTAAAATCTTATCTTAATGTTTCATTTAGCTTGTTACACAAAGTACAGCTGAGGTTGATGGGAATGTCATTATTTTTGCAGGAGTCTGGTCATTAATCAGAGTATTGGACTAATTATAATTTCTACTGTAGATGAAAGTTCAGCTGATTACTGAAGATGTGATGATTCATCATTCATTCAGATTTAATGGCAATCCAACCAACAGCTGAATTACCCCGGCTCAACTCTGAACTCATGGTGGAGAGGAGGAAAAGTCAACGGATCACCAAAATAATTAGAATTCCTCCTCTGGGTGCTATGAAGCTCTGTACAAAACTTTCCATCCATCATATAGATTTAGAGATGTTTCATTGGATGAGTGAAAAGGAGATCAATAAAGTTATTTCACAATACAACATTCAGCACTTTCTGTCCTTAGACCCTCGATTTGGGTAAAAAAAAAAACTCCCCAAAAAGTGTATAGAACAAACCAATAAAATCATATTTTATACACATTTTGATGACACAGTCTCTGATACATACAATAAATGTGATGAATGTGGATCCAGGAGGACGCTCAAACAACTTCAGGTGTCGCTGAGTGAGACATACGACCTCCTCTCCACCATCTGGAAGAGTACAGGCCACAGAATGGATCGTCAAAACAAATCACAATATCTACAGATTGTAAAACATAAATGAAGAGAAGGATCCAGGAGGACGTTGAGCAACTTCAAGCCACTGAATAGTTGTTGATATTTCAGCCTGGACCGACTGACTTTGCCCCGAAAAAATAGCCGCCTCAGAGTAATAGAACTGAAAAGAAAAACTGAAAGAGGAGAGATGAACAGCAGGAAGGATGACTCACTAATAATGGGGTGTGTGTTGCTATTTTCAGACGGAGGTTGAGGTTAATGAACAATCACATATTTGGGACTCCTGTGATGTCTGTGGAGGCGGGCGGGGTTTGGGTTTGAGCTTCAAAGAGAGCACTTTTTGGGTATGAGATAGGAGTATGTGTGTAATACAAGCAGGGTTCACATCCGGCCTTGTGGCCTCCTTTTTGTGAGGTACACTTAAAATAATTAAACAGCAGCATAAATCAGATCAGTCAGCCAATCTTGGTAGTCATTAACTGGACTCTTCATCTCATCTTGATGCTGTAAAAACATCCAGATTGTAATAAAGATCTCATCCTGGAAGACTCCAGAGGAGGAGAAGTGATCATTCAGACTGATTAGGAGGTCATCAGCAGTAATTAATAAGTAAGTTTCAAATTCTATTAACTCTCTTTTTTTCACTAGGAAGTGGTGTAAGTCTGGTATTAGCATCAGTGGACATCACTGTGTAGCAACCATGACGCATGTAACGCACTGCGAGTTCATTGGCTGCACAGTTTCGACTCCTCTGTAGCAGGAAACAATGGCGGCTCCCCTGCTCACACAGGATCTGATATTCCAGTAAAATATTCCAGTAAAATCTGTTTGTGAACAGATTTGAGGAGCGAAAGAGTCAACGCAGTAACAGAATCTGGATCCATATCTGATCAGCACTGTTTGACAGTTTGATCTGAGTTTGGTGCGTTGAGCTGGACGGACTCACTGAGAATGAGCTGTCAATCACAAGGTAGCCCCGCCCCTAAAGCATACCCTGCTTTATGGTCTGTTTTACTCTAAATGGGACCATCAGTTACTAAATGAACATCATGCTGTATGGAAGAAGACTGAAACTAGAGACTGAGACCAGAAACTCATCAGGAAACTGTTTACTGAGATAATAAATCAACTGAGAAGTCGACTCATTTCTCCATAAGACTGAATGGTAATGGAGCTGCCCCCTGCTGGCCGATACAGAGAATGCAGGTTTAAGAAACTTCCGTATTGGCTTCACTTCACCGACCTGGAAGCTTTTCACCATCTTAGTTTAGTGTGTTAGCATTCGGTTTTTTAGTTGCTCGAGTTAACTTTTCCCTTCCAATCGTGAGAGGCCCCGTCTACAGCCAGTATTTGTTCCATATCCAGATCCATTAATCACTTATAGGAAAGAGGACGTTAGTACAGAGAGTTTTTTTCTGGATGGAGGAGTCACCATCACGTCATTACAGTAATTTTGCCCCGTGCTTCATGTTCCACAACAACTACAACGAGAGAAATCTACCGTGAAAACTTCAGTCTGCTCCCGTATCAGTGTGGATGCCCTCTTCAGGTTCGCCCTGTTATTAACTGACTTGTTGCAGTCGCTCGTGTCACACAGAAAACGAGTGGTGCTGCCCGTCGCCATGGCAACAATGGATCAAATTATGGATTATCTTTTCTTTTGTGGAATTGTTCTGAGGGTTTATAAGCTCAGATGCCGGTGTGTGTGTGTGTGTGTGTGTGTGTGGTTGATTTGTTTTATGACAGAGCATGAGGGTCTGAGGAGAGGAAAATCACATGAAACATGAAATTCAAAATTGTGGATTGTGAGCTTATTGCTTCCCGAGGGAGGATGTTCGTATTTTTAAGAGTAACAAAATCTAGTTGGCTTTTATAGAGTTTGAAGGTGGGAGGATTTTTTTTTGTTATCTGTTCTTTGTTCCTGTTTCCTCTTTTTATTTCAATGACATCCTCAGTGTAGGAACAGCAGACCCTCTGGGATAATGTACCAAACATACAGCTTTCTGTCTGTGTCTCTGTTTTAATCCGTCAGTTTGGCAGACGGCTTTAAAATACTACAATACCCATGAGCCTCAGCAGAAGTCTGTCAGGGGCACAAGTCAGAACGATAGAAAAATTCACAGAAATGTGAAACACAGAACCGTCAGTCAGACAACTCACATTTGAAATGTTTATTGCAGCAGTGCATCTATCCTCCGACCCTATCGCTCCCCGCAGATCTGTGTACGTAGAGATGTACAACGGTATGGGGGAACTCTCTGTGCTGATTGGCTTCTGGCCAATTTCTGATGTAGGACACCTACTAACTTGTTCCAGTGAAACTTTCTGTTTACTGTTATAAGTTAATGCGCTGGAATAAATTGATTGAAAACTAAATCTGAATATCTCATAAATATATCTCATAACACTGAGTGTAGTCCTTCAGTGCCTCGATATTGATTTGTATTCAATGATGTGACTGATTTTTAACTGTCAGATTATATTTGATGACTGTACACAGTGTTATTGACTTTAAATAATGCTAGTGCATGTTAGCTTTATGTCTTGTAGTGGAGTCCAAGCGCTCCGTGAGCGGAGGGAACTAGAAACATCTCCCGTTGCCAAGTTGTATCTGTGGCTCGTCCTATTTACTGGAGTAGTGAACAATGTTTCCATTGCATTAGAGCCTTGATGGTAATGATTCTTCCAGGTATTAGGGTTATGGTTTTTAAATAACTTGCACAAATTTTGACTGAAAAATGCAAGAAAATATGAAATGATCTTTTTTGTGGCCAAGGTATAAACTGAGGCTCCACGTCATCCATTAAGTCCTGATACACACATTTCTATTAATACTTTGGACTTTTCTTATCTTTGATTTTTAGTAAAATATTGGATAATTTGAGTCAAAAGACATTTGAGACATGACAATGAGGCTAAACTGGACAAGATACCGCTTGAATCCTTAACAGATTATATTTGATAAGCTTATAATATGTTTCTACAGTCACTACAGTTGTCAAATAAATTGTAGAAAAGTACAATATTTGCCTCTGAACTGTCGTGGAGTTAATTAGTTAGTAGCACAAAATG
>NW_026136710.1:2065448-2117948 GCF_905237075.1 Dicentrarchus labrax | reverse complement strand
AATTTGACATTGTTAGTGATGTGACCTCATTTACACTCAGTGGGGGCAGAAACTGGCCTATATGCTTCCTTTGTGCATAGAGTCGTTCCTCTAGTGGCCCCAATAAATCATGCTATTTCTACACTTTAATTGTCGTATTTTCTAAAGCGGGAGCCTGGGCCCGGGGGTCAGATACGACCCACAAGGCCCTTTCATAAGGCCCTCCACATGTCAAGGGATCCTCAAGGGGTCACAAAGCCCTCAGAGGCCATATTTTATTTATAGTGTGCTGTAGTATTTACTGTAATTACAGCAGCTCCTGAAAGGTCAGCTTCACCTGTGATACAAACAACCACAAAGATACAAACAACCACAAAGAGATGCAAAAAGATTGCAAAGAGACTCAAAACAGCCACAAAGAAACATAAACGACCTTAAAGTGACGCAAAGCAACAACAAAGACAGAAAATGACAATAAAAAGATGCAAACAACCACAGAGAATTAAAACAACTACAAATAGACTCAAAGCGACAACAAAGAGGGATGACCCAAACATCCACAGAGAGATGTAAACAAATGCAAAATATAATTCAAAATGACAGCAAAGAGACACAGAACAACCACAGAGACTCAAAATGACTACAAAGAGAATCAGAACAAATAGAAAGAGACACAAACAACCACAGAGCGAGTAGAGAGGTTGACTTAATTTACTGCTGCAAAATAATAAAACAAAGCACTCAGCAGTCTGGTGACCTCAGCTACTCTAAAGCAATGTTGATGCTTATTACTGAGGAGATGAATCTATAATTTATTTCCCTATTTCAGGTGGTTCAAGTATATTTAATGAAGTCTTTATTTTACAGAGAATTTCCGTGCTTTGTGCACCGGAGAGAAAGGTTTTGGCTACAAGGGCTCCACGTTTCACCGCATCATCCCTAAATTCATGTGCCAGGTACAGTGAAGGCAAGGAATTTGTCCTGTTTCCTTGTTTTCACAAGTTCAGATTCAACCTGATACACTGAACCTTTTTTTATGCTTTTCATTCAGGGCGGGGACTTTACCAACCACAACGGTACTGGAGGTAAATCCATCTACGGGGAGAAGTTTGCTGATGAGAACTTCCAGCTGAAGCACACAGGCATTGGCACACTGTCCATGGCTAACGCTGGGCCCAACACCAACGGATCCCAGTTCTTCATCTGCACAGCTATAACTGAGTGGTGAGCTCCACTCTGACCCTGCATTCAGGTTCAATCAACAGTTTCAGCTTGTTTCAGACGTTTGTCTTACATACTAATCGGCTCCTTTTCCCTCCAGGCTGAACGGGAAGCACGTGGTGTTTGGCAACGTTGTGGAGGGCATGGATGTTGTCAAGGCAATGGATAAGCATGGCACAACCAGTGGCACTCCTAAAGCCAAGGTTGTTATTGCCGACTGTGGCGAACTAAAATAGTGCGACAAAGCTCCCTCAGTTGGGCCTGTTCACCTGTCAGATGTGTCCTTTATTGTCCCAGTGAATCTCTGCGATGGTGTAAACCTGCAGCATCCGTAGAAAAACACACAACCAACCCACTTTCTCCTCTAACGTTTGTCTGCTGTGTAATATTTTGTACCTTCTGATCTTTAAGGACCACATTTGTTAACAAAATCTGAATAAAATAAAATGATAAAGTGATCGTGTAAATAAAACAACCTGAAAGCTTATTTTGTGTGTGTCCTCTCATTCAAAAATACATTTTATTCTTATAATTTGCTGAATGGCAGTGGGATCAAAATGAAGTTATTATTATTGCAGTTGACATATTTTACCACTAGAGGTCCTAAACTCAACTCGGGGAAGATCCTGTGTTTGTCATACCTTCTTACAGTGGTAGAGGAAGTATTACTTAAACAAAAGTAGTAACATCACACTGTGATGTAATATATGTAAGTATAATACAAAAAAATACTCCCTCTGCAGTAAAATGTTCCCTGTCAATGTTTTATTATTATATCTGATGTTTTTGGATTCATATTACAGCTGCATTAATGTTGCATTTCACTGCTGTAGATATTTAATGTTGAGCTCATTTTAACTTCTTTATTTGGTCATTTAATCTACAGCAATGCTTCATATTCATGAGCTCAGACAACCTGTTTTCAGCTTTGTGACGATGCATTTTCCAGCTCATTCAACAAAGTTACAGTTAATTTAGTTAAAGAAGTAGCAGACTTTTCTCAACTCATAAAGGAACACTTTCAGTAAATGTACTTAGTTACATTCCACCACTGCTGTAATGGATTAAAGATGTTTTGGAGTTTCTGGCTGAGAGTATGAAAAGGTTGAGGTGAAATACACGACTGTGGTTGTTACCTTTCGGCAACGTATGGCTCACAGGTTGAGCCTTGCAGTGAAGCAACAGGACTTCCAAAGGAATGTGATATTCTGGCGTTTGTCAGCAGCCACAAGAGGGCACTTTATCTCGTCTGACACCCGCTCAGGTTGAGCTTTCTTTTCATGTCTTTTCACATCTGGACAGATATGTCCACATCTGCCTGCTTGTTTTCTTCACTAAAAAGCCAGTTGGACACGACTGCTTTTAAATCGCTGACTTTCACAACAGACTGTTAGGAGTTGTGTCGCTCATGAATGATTCATTCAAAATAAAGATTTTTTTAGGTGAATTAACTGTATTTCATGAAACGATTCGTTCATTTTTAAGTCATTTCAGCCGAGCTCTCAGTCAGATGTGAGTGAACGTGTAAGGATACGGTCCCTCCCTCCCGCTCAGGTCTTGAAGTGTTGAAGTAGGAAGTAATACAAAATATGTATAACAGCATCTTCACACAACTAAATCCTCAGTTTATCCTTCACAATGGACTCTGAACACTCGACTACGCAGTCGGAGCTCCAGCCAAGCACTAAACGAATCTTTTGAATGAATCTTTAAAGTCAACTGATTGTATTGATTCAGTGCACTGAAGAAAACTGCTTTGCCCCCCCCCCATCAGTATCTCGTGTGACTTGGATTCGAACACGTTTGTACACGACTGCTTTAAAATTGCTGGCTCTCACCACAGAAACCTGTCTGCTCACTGCCTCGCCCGCAGACACATCTCGCCAGCCGACAACTGTAACTCCGCCCATCTTCATTCCCAATTGGTCCGTTTCTTGTGAAAGAACCTGGCTGTGATTGGCTTTCGGCCTTTACGTCACCGGTGCACAGAAACGTATAAATTAGAGACCTCACTACATACAGTGCATCTGACGCGCTGTCAGGATTCATTCAAGTGCATTTTTCCATCATAATCAAATAACAGGCGCGTTTATCAACATGGGAAACCCCAAAGTTTTCTTTGACATCACTATAAATGGAGCTAACGCCGGCAGGATTGTAATGGAGGTAAGATAAACACCAAACTATTCACTTTAGTCTTTTCAGTTTAATAACTATGGAACTTTTTTAAAGGGAATCATGTCTTTTACATCCATCTGGATGATTTTCTGTCTGTGTCTTGCAGCTCCGGGCTGATGTGGTCCCAAAGACTGCAGGTATGTAAGCGTTCACAGCAATAACTACGCGGCAGCTGCTGCTCAGACTTTTTGCACACACACCCCAAAATGGATTTATGGTTGGTTGAGGAAATCCTCACCTGAACATTTACAGCACAAGTCTGACGGTGAGACAAGGGAGTAAGAACCTGAATAACCAGTTGCAAAGCCAAAGTGCAAAGCCAACAGTTAAACAAGGAGTGCTACTGCTGCTATGATTAATTTTACTGTACATAGGAGAAGAAGGAAAAGAACTGTTGTTTGCTTTAAATGTGCTGTAGTGGTTATTTCCACCCGATGCACTGTGATGTGACTTGTTGAAACGGATTACATCGAAAATTTAAAGAAACACAAACTAAAACATTCTGGATTAAGAACTTTTTAATAGATATTTTGTTAACTGATTGCTCTGTTTCACAACCTTCATGCAACAAGAAAAAACCTGCCTGCCTGAACATCACTGACTGACTGGGATTTCACCCCACATAGTTATTATTAGTTATATAAACTAGTGCCGGACCAAAGATTTGTATCAGTGTGTAACATTGAGGAGGATCTATTGTCAGAAATAGAATATAATATTTATAGGTATGTGCCCAGACACTAAAACAACAGGTTTTGCAGCCACTGTAGTTTCTCCTGCAGACTTCACAGCACGTTCTCATTCCCAGGTTGACAAATACAGACTCCAGCAGTGTTCAGTTAGTTGGAATCTGCAACTTCACCACTAGATGTCACTAAATCCTAAACACTGGTCCTTTAAGATTATGGAGGTTTCTCTGTATATCACAGTAGTTTATTTTTCGTATGGCTGAGTCTTTATATAGGTTTCTAGTATCTGATTCTACTGTCAGGAGCATGTAGAAGATTATTACTATGGAGTTTTTCTGGCCCCACAAAATGATTCAATATATGAAGGAATCAGGCATTTTTTTACAGACTGCAACTTACTAAAAACAGACCTTGTTTGTTAGTTGTATAAACACTATAAACTGAGATATTTCTCAAATGTTCTATTGCACAAGAAACTAATTCTTGTGCAACCCTAGCTTTTGGCACTTCCACGTTGGGTACCACTGAGTGCTTATGATCTGATACCTGGTCACTGGTTTTCCCGCCCTCACAGTCTGTGTGCTGTTATTGGCTGGAGGCTACAAAGGTTGACGGCCAGAAATGTAAAATAAGCAAAATAAGAAACTACAGCAAGAGGGCGGAGTCTCTGCAGATACAGGCACACACTTCCTACATCATACGTGATGTTTGAGAGGGATTGTTTTTGTATTTTTTAAGGAAGAAATACTCATGTAACCTTAAATATTCAGCCTGGCTCATAACCTCAGGTGGTTTGAGATCGTAACCTTAGTGCTTATTACTGGTGATATTAACCTATTTCAGTTGGTTCAAGTATATTTAATGAAGTCTTTATTTTACAGAGAATTTCCGTGCTTTGTGCACCGGAGAGAAAGGTTTTGGCTACAAGGGCTCCTCGTTTCACCGCATCATCCCACAGTTCATGTGCCAGGTACCTTTACCTTCCTCTTTAGTTCAGCTTCAACCTCCAGATGTTTGATTGCTGTTGCCTCATATATCGACTCAACTGAGCCTCGTTTCATTCAGGGCGGGGACTTTACCAGACACAACGGAACTGGAGGCAAATCCATCTACGGGGAGAAGTTTGCTGATGAGAACTTCCAGCTGAAGCACACGGGTCCTGGCACACTGTCCATGGCTAACGCTGGGCCCAACACCAACGGATCCCAGTTCTTCCTCTGCACGGCTAAAACTGAGTGGTGAGCTCCACTCTGATCCTGCATTCAGGTTTAATCAACGTTTGTCTCAAACACTAACCTGCTCCTCTCCTCTCCAGGTTGGACGGGAAGCACGTGGTGTTCGGCAATGTCGTGGAGGGCATGGATGTTGTTAACAACATAGAGAAACAAGGTAACAGAGACGGAAAACCTAAAGCCAAGGTTGTTATCGCCGACTGTGGACAACTAAGTTAATGCAACAAAGCTTCTCCAGTTCAGCCTGTTCAGATGTAACCCTTTATTGTCCACATCCCAGTGAATCTTTGAGATGATGTATAATTGCAGCATCCATAGAAAACCTCCCAATAAACACACTTCCTCCAAAAAACCTTTGTCTCCTGTATTGATCTTTGTTTGTACCTTCTAATCTTTTCTTTGAGCAGTATTCTGATGTAAAATATGTATTTTGTAATTTGTATTTTGCTGGACAGAATAAAATAATGATGTAATTTGTAACAAAATACTTTAAGCTTGTATTTGTGTTTTTTTAAATACTTTTGTTAAATTTGGTACAGTATAAATGTTACTGGGCTGATTTGGGGAAATGGGAAGCAGCTGAGTAAGAAGAGCAGGTTGTGGAAATGGCGGGAAACAAGTTACTGCAAGAAAGAAGGGAGTGGCTGTGGAATAACACAAGAGTTACTCTGCATTAACGTTGAGTTAATTCATTGGAAAAACACCACACTACAGCATTAAAAGTGGCAACATTGCTCTTCGTTGTCACAAAAAATTATGGAAACTGTTTTAAACGTGTCGTTTAAATGCAATAAAATACAACACATCTCCTTTGTAGTGTTCATGTTGTTTCCCTCTTACGACTTAAAGCTCACCAACACACCAAAGTTGGAAGAATGACTTCCTGACTTGGGGTTATTAATTACATACAAGATTTTACACTAATAAAAACACCTCTTAGAAGCCTGTTCGCTATTAAATCTACTTAATACAAAACACAGTGTAACAGCGCTGAGAGAAGTTTTCTTTTATTTCTGATTAAGTACAGAATTTATCAAAACAAAGGTATCAATGCTCTGCGTTATTCACAATAAAAACTGAAACAGAAGTCTAAAAACCAAGTTGAAGTACACAGATTAAGGCATCAACATCTCCTTTGCCAGTTTCTCCTTCAGTGAACCTCAAAGAGAGTGATACAAAAATAAATCCAAAAGAATTCAAGTTTCCCTATAGAAAGGTCTCCGTAAGAAAACAAAGATAGTACGAGAATAGAAAGAGGAATCGAGACTAACGACCAATCACGGCACAGTAAAACCACAAATACAAAACATACAGATCCAATACAGCAAAGGTAAAGATCGTAATGGTTGGAGAGGCCGGTCCAGGAAGTATCCAGGGATAGTTCCCTGTTTTAAAAGTGTTTCCTCTGAGTGGGTTGAGAGGAAAGCTTCTAAGAAAAAGGCAGATTCTGCTGCACCAGGACATCGTTGTATTTAACAGAGTCGTAGCAAAGTTACGTTTACCTGACGCACAATGTAACAAAGAGGAGCTTTGACGGGTTGATTCTGGACTTTGGGAGAAACTTCATGGCTTCACAATTCAACCCAAATATTATACAAAAAAAGTGCCAATCTTTAAAATATCCAGGATTTCATGAAAATATCCTTTAGGCGTCTGGGATTCAAGGGTCTGGTGTGGCCCCTTGGGTCATCTATTGGTCCCCAAGTAGCCAGCTGTGATACAAGTGGGTATTAATTTAACACACAATGGTAACAAACTGTCCCTTAAACTCAACATTTTGGGAAATACTTTCTTGGGGAGAGTTAGATGAGAACATCGATACCACCCTAGTGAGTTAGTTAGTTTGCAGCCAATTTTTGTTTTGAAACGAGGAAACCAAGCTGCTTCCTGACTCCTTTGTAAGATTTAGAGATGTTGTGTTGATGTATTTCTGCACTCTGGACAGGACTTGGCTCGCTGTGTGCTAAGCTAAGTTAAGTGCCTCCTGACTCAGCTCCATTACTTCATGCAGAGACATGAGAGTGGTATCGATCTTCTCGTCAGGAGAGAGAACGTATGGAAGCCCATTTCTGCCAATATGAACTAAAAAAAGATTGTGTAAGTCAAAATAATGAGAAACATTATCAAAATACTGACTTAGTATCTCAAAGTCATTATTTTGATAAACTTTCTCATTATAATTAATTACAGAATCATTTTTTTCTGTCACACTGGTCCTAATGGGCTTCCATACAAACTAAACCTTTAAATCTCCAGAGCATGTATGAATCATTATCAATACGTCCTCACTGTGGCATTAAAACAGCACTGGACCACAATAAAATAAAAAAAAAGTCATGTTTGATACTTGAGGTAATCATTAATAACTCACACGAGGGAACTTGAAAAGTTGGTTTTAAATTTCAGCATTTGATCTTCTGTTGTTTTTTTTCCATGAACATGAGAACACGAGCCTCACTTTTAACACCAAGACAAGAGAGCAGACTTTTGCTGAACACTTGTGCGCGCCACCGAGCGGCGTGCGCTCTCCTGTCGCCCGGGCAGTTGGTAGCTTTTGCAATGGCACATTTGCGGTATCGTCTCCCACTGCTTGTCTACTCTAAATGCTTCTTGTGCTGGCATATTAAATTATCACTACTCTAAACAGTGACTGTAAAGTTTACACCGGACTGGAAGTCGTTTAATAGCCTTGTTCACTTAGGATGCTAGCACCGTTTGGACTGGATCTGTTTCTCTAGGGGAGATGGTTTCACCTACAGTTGTTCTGTGAACTCGTGCCCCTCCTGTAATTTAAATCCTGTCCAAAGCGAGGTCCTTGTCCTGTAAAGTGGATCTGAGTTTGTCCTACTTGTCCTAAACTCAAACTTTTTTTGTGAAAGGCTTTTTCCTAAACCTATTTTCGTATCTGATAGATGGAAACATGCTCAACCTAAAGGTATATTTGGAAAACAATACGATGATAAACTGAGCATCAGGATAGCAAGACTAAAAGAAGTCATGACGTGCTGTTGTAATGTCAGCTAACCTCTCTCCTTTGACAAACTGCCCCATTAAAAGTGTGCAGAATTAGCTATTAGCTCCTGTTTGCATCGCACACACTGACGTACAGACAACTATCACTGGATTTCTTTAATACTGAATAAACTTAAAAACGGGATGATTCTCGGGCGAGTTCTGCAGCGTCTTTTCCTCTGTAATTTATAAACACATTATTGGACTTTTTCTCCTGGCTCAATGTCCGCGTCTACAGATCGTATCCTGTAATGTCCCGATGGAGCGATGGGTTAAATGACGGAGAAGCACAGTGAATATTTCATTCCTCACCTCCACCTGCGACGTTAATCCCGTCCGAATGGGCTTAAATATACTGGATGAGTTTCAGATGATCACACACAAGATATATCATAGAAAAGTTCAGGACTGAGATTATTTGAAATACACTGGACGGAAACAATACATTGAACTAATTTAAAAAAATCATATTTTACTGTATGTTTCTATTCACAAACTCCTCACAGGTAATAATTGCGTACAGACTGTGACAACACTGTAATACTATAGTCAACAGGCTACATAGCTGTGCTGGTTTAGACCTGGGCTACAACTAGTGTGTGAGTTGTTCAGAGCACTTAATGACACTTGCTGAATGTAAAAAAGTAAGTCGAGGGAAGAATCACTGAGGACTTAAACTGTGGGGAGGAATCACTGAGCAAGAATCTTCAATCTGAGGGCTGCGATCACAGATTGAACCTCAGTTCTGATTACAAAAAGACTGAATATGCTCAGAGCTCGGGTCCAAGCGGGCTGATAGGAACACTGCAGATAATATCAGCTCTCACATACTAGTTGCCAAAGGGGACAGCGGCAGTACTGTTAGCGGTTATCTCCATTTTAACCAGCTAATTGGTCCTAAAATCTTGTGAACACTCACCACAAAGTTCTCGCAGTCTCGCAGCATCAGATCATAAACTCGAACTGTGAAAGAACCAAAAAATCCCACACACTTTATTTTAATCCTCAGACCTTCATCAGATAAAATATATGTTACCTGTGTGGCAGAAACGGGGCACAACGGGTGTTTTCGGAACACGATGGAGGATGTTTGGAGGTGTGTGTTTGTTGAGTGTTGTGGGTTTGGACTGTGTGGTTAAAAGAGCAAGAAGAAGGGACTTTAACGTCATCTTATTGTTGTTTTATGGCGTGTAAATCAGATATTTCAGGGGAAATTGCGCCGGTGTTAAGCAAAATGTCTAAAGTGGAATACAAAAGTGTTCATCTGGATCATTAACCGTACAGTCAAAGTCCCTCTGGAGCTAAAAAAAGTCTGATTTAAATGTTATTTTCTTAATTTATATAAATGAATGTAGTCGATCAATCACAAACCATGATTAAATTCTTCATCGTGCTTTTAATAATAATGTTAATGTTCCATTATAATGCTTTAACCCTTTAATCACCTGATACCTTTTGATATAATACTAAATAAAACAAATTCAAACTAATATTAATGTAAACAATAAGCCTTAAAACTCTAAATACTTTTCTTATTTCAATCTTTACTGAAACTAAATTCTGTCTTTCATTGATGATAAGTTTGAGCATTTTTTAGGAGCAAAAATAAAAGATAAAAAGCTGCTGAAGGTCTGAGGACTGAAACATCGTTAATGAGATGTTTTGCAGGATTTTCTGGTTCTGAAATCGACCAGTGAGACTTTATTTCCTGTACTTCAGGTATAATTCAGCTCATTTTAATTCGTCTGTTGACTCGTCTTCCTCTGTGTACAGTAATCACACATTATATATGTTATTAACACTAAAACAGGAGGAAGTGCAGCAGAGATTAGATATTCCTGCGGCGTGTTACCGACCACTGATTCTGTCCAGAAAGCTTTTCTGTAGGTGCTGTGGCAATAAAACATCTGGTTCAAGTCTTCTGGAATGCTCTGAAGTTTGATTAAAAAGTGGAAAGAGTGTACTTTACTCTTACATGGTTTTCAATAAGCAAAGACCTTCTAAACCAGTGGTTCCCAACCTGTTTGTTGAACCTTTATAAGCAATGTATTGACTGCTCATAGTCACCTTTGACCAGAAAACGTCTGTGATTGTTCTGATTTTAATTATATTTCAGTCCGTCTGACCTTATTTTGACAGTAGAGAGGCAGACGTGATTAGACCGCTGTGATGTCCACATTAAGAGGTCTGAAGAAGTAAAACTCTTCAGTATTCAGTAGAAAAAAAGCAAAGATTTAAAATTGTCATAATAATAATTCACATAATTAGTTTCTTCCATCATCTTGTGATCATTCGGATGAGGAACCATTTTCAACAAAGCTATAAGTTTATATTCTTGTGTTATTGTTATATATTGTTGTTATTAGTTTTTCCTTATCCGTGTTGAGGGTCTCTGGCCGGTCACACCCTCTCTTCTGTGCAGCAGTTTACACTTTAGATACGGGAGGTTCAATAAAATGCTGCAGTTAAAGCTCCGATAGCTTCCTTTGGAGTTGGTCAAAAGTTTTTAGAGTTTTAGGGTTTAGTTCGAAGTAAAAGTATTTGTTTTGCCACAAACTTCAGTTGTTTTAAATTGTGGTGTGACCGTGCTTTAAGGATAAAAGGGGTAATTGATTGTAAATCCCTTCGAGACTACACTGAAAGTTTCATCTGACGTTAAATATATGAGCAGGTCCTCATCCTTATAGAAGGATATGAGCTTCACTGGAGAGTCTTACAGTCCAGTGCTCTCCTCAAACACAAATAAACAACAATATGAAATAAATAAATAACAAATAAACAGCAAACAAGTGAGTGTGAAGATATCCGACTGTGTGTATCACCTGCTGCTACAACGCCACAGTGTCAGACACCCACAGGTTGCTCCTAACTTGGTCCCATTACCTCCCTCGGTGTAGCTGCTACCTGTGGTTGGGTGTTTGTTGAGGGCGGGGGGGGCGTTTTCAGCTCTGCGGTGACGTCTTGCGGCTTTCTCTCAGGATGCCGTCCAGGCCGTTGAGCTGGCGGAGGAAACCTCGGTTGGGGATGACGCCTCGGTGGTCCTTCACCGTTTTGATGGCCTCCACCAGCGTCAGGTTCTGTCTGATCATCAGGTAGGCCAGGACCAGGGTGGCAGAGCGGCTCACCCCCACAGTGCAGTGGACCAGCACCTTACCTGCACACACACACACACACACACACACACACACACACACACACACACACACACACACACACAAATACTACCTTAAATCTGCTCTATTTCACATGTGTTTATACACTTCTGTTATGTATTTTTTTCTTTTCCCTATATAATTCCCTATAATCGACATTATCTGGACCATATCTCGGCTTTATCGAGCTCATTGTTTATCTGTTTACTGTATGTTCATTGTCACACCGTTGTGTTCGGACGCAGCAGGCGTCTGTTTTCAGATAAAAAGCCCTAACAACTCACTGTACATTACCTTGAGTAAGAGACTAGCTGGTGAACACAGAGAAGCATTTAGCAGATTAACAGAAAACAGATCTCTCCCTCAGCGTCTCTGGAGACCAAACACAGAGCTAAAAGAGAGTGAATATTAGACTTTCATTGATCAGATGGACACAAACGTGGCTCTAAATCACTGATAATGCTGCTCGATCTGTAAACAATCAACTGTTTGTTAGCAGGTTCACCATTATTGATTATATTATTAAAGCAATGCAGTTTAGCTGTGCTGATGTTCACTCTTTAAAGCTTCCTATAGCTCTTGGTTAGCTTGTGTGTGTGTGTCTTTTTCTTGATGTTTAATTAATACATTTATTATTATCATCATTATTTTTTTGTTTATACGAGGGCAGCACCATATCGCTCACTATTGGTTTCTAACCGTTATTCAACCAATGCAGTTTAGCTCCCAACTTATACTCTGTTTTACATCCCAACTCTTCATCCTCCTTCAGCTGCTCCTCTATACAGATTAAAGAAGTGTCAGCTGTTCAACATCCAGCATTACAGCTTCTCTAATTATATTTTAAAATGTAACACTGATTAATATTCAGGGGTGAACAGATACAATAGAGCTTGATGTATTTCTTAATCGGATAAAAACTTTTAACGTTTTTATTTTGGGAGAATTTTAGATTTTGAGGCCGAATTGAATCCAGAACAAAGTTACTGTAAATCAATGAATAAAATTAAAATGAATTAATTACATTATTTGAATTCATGAGCTCAATATTTCTAAAATCTTGGTTATAGATTTATCCACATAATCCCATATTATTCAAGAGTTATTAAAGAAATACTTCATAATAATGTCATCCACACACTATAGACCCTGGCAATAAAACAATATGAATATATAAAATATATCAATATATTATCGATAGCTTTACTTTAATGCCACCCTTCAGTCCCGACCGATCTGTAAAACAATCCACAATCCATATCTGTGTGTCCTGATAAATAAAGTGGTTAAATTCAACTTTTTCCCATCTAGAACAAACAAACATACAAATATGAATAATTATCCAATTATTAAAACCTTATTGTGTTAAATATTCCCAGACTAACCTCCACCTGTGAGCGCTTTGTGGATGAACTCGGCTGCAGGGTAGAAGTTGACGCTCATGTCGAAGGTGGGCGAGTCGTGAGCCTCGATGCCGTGATAGGTGATGTTCATCCCGGCGTAATGCTCGGCTCCACCGCGCCACTTGCTCTGGGCGCAGTTCAGGATGTGTGTAATGCCGAGTTTGGCCAGCTCGCGGCGGTCTGACGCAATATCTCTGCAGAAAGGAAGAGACGTTCACAGCCTGATATCAGATATTCGGAGCTTTTACAGTCAAATTTAATATCTTAATGTTAAAATTTAGAGTGTAACTAAAATACATTTACTTGAGGACAATGTTGACTCCACTACATTTATTTGCTTTAGTTATTTTGCAAATTCATATTAACACAAAAACAATCTGATAAAAGATTATATAATTATTATAATTACTGATGAAACTACTCAGCAGTATAAAGTAATAAAAAGTGAGTCCACCTTTACCAGCTGCAACATTTATCAATGAGAGCGATCTCAGGGTCGGTAGTATGTCTCCTTTTCATACTCTACCTGCTTCCCCTTGGCAACGTCATTCGCCACCATGGTCTCAACTTTCACCGCTATGCCGACGACGTCCAGCTTTACATCTCCACCAAATCCATCACCTCCGCCACTCACTCCACTCTCTCCAACTGCCTCACTGACATTAAATCCTGGATGCACACCAACTTCCTTAAACTAAACTTCTCCCTCACTGTGGACACCTCCGCCTTGTCTCCATCCCCTCACTGTCGCAACCTCGGAGACATCTTTGACAATAACCTCTCCTTTGAACACCACATAAACCAAATCACCAGAACTGCCTTTTTTCACCTCAAAAACATAAAAACATCGCCCGACTCCGCCCATCACTCTCCTTCTCCGCTGCAGAAACCCTCATCCACGCCTTCATCACCTCCAGAATCGATTACTGCTACAGCATCCTGTACGGCACACCATCCAAAACCTTAAATAAACTCCAGTACATCCAGAACTCTGCTGCTCGTCTGCTCACCCACACCCACACACCTATGACCACATTACCCCTGTCCTCCAGAACCTCCACTGGCTCCCGGTCCCACAACGAATTCAATTCAAAATCCTCCTCCTCACACACAAAGCCCTCCATAACCAGACTCATATAATATATATATATTATATATATGAGGTCTAATTTTAAGACAACTGTCCACAATACACATAGAATATGAGCAAGTTTAACATCAAACATCATGGCCCTCAGTTTACATTCACATCACTGATAACTTCAATCACAAAAAACTAAATATGGCAATATTATATTTTTCTATATTTTCTGACACCATTAATAAATAAATAAATAAAGTTTGCTCCTGAAGCAACATGTTTTTATTTTAAGTTTCATATAAACCTTCAGATTCTGGATTATTTGGTGGTATGTAATCTGATTTATTAGTTATTACTCTTTTCTAAAGTAATATTATTACTTTACTTATTACTCCCTGCCAGCAGTAATTAGTTACAGTACTATTACCTTTTCTGCTACTCCCCAAATAATTAGTAATTGTCTCTGTTCTCCCCAAAATTCAGACTTTCAACGATTAAAATCCAGTTTTGTTTGTTAAAATCAAATAGTGGATTGTTGGATTTCAGATTATTACAACAACATTACAACAAAAGAAAGGTTGTAACTAATTATTTTTGGGGGGTAACTGAAATATTATTACTGAAATGTACAAGTAATTAGTTACACTACTAGTAAAATACTACTTAAAAAGTACAGACTACTGTTATATAAAAGTAACAGTACTTATAATAGAGTTATTCTGTTGTATTTATAACAAATACAACAGACCATAAAACACAGTACAGTGAGTAAACATGGAGCTGGAAGCAGTTCTGAGTGCAGCTGTTAAAGTTAAATGTGTTTCAGAGCTTCAGCTGAAGTTGAGGCCGATGGGAACTCACTGGTCTCCGATGTAGAGTCTCGGCCACACTTCGTCTGCGTGGTTGCAGGCGGTCTTCCCGGTGCACAGGAGCCGCTCCAGCTCCGACACGCTCAGGTTCGGGGAGGCGCGCTCGGAGTCCTTTCGGTTCGGAGACCTGGAGCTGCTCCGGGACCGGGAGAACCGGGACATGAACGCCATTTAATCTGAGAACCAGAGAGAGAGAGAGAGAGAGAGAGAAGAATAAAAGAGAATAAAAGACGCGTCCTCCATCTCCATTTGGATATTCTGATTATATAACAAATATTTACCTGTAGCTTTATTTTGGTGAACACTATTCAGCATGTGTGTCTGTGTTTGAGGCAAAAAAACCTCTGAAATGTGAAATAAAAGCACGCAAGCTGCAGGATCCCCCCCCCCCCATCTCCATCCCATACACCGTGCATGCTCTCTGTACCTGTGCGGGTTTGATCCGGAGTCTCCGAGGCGCTACAGGGCGAGCTGCACCGCCGCCATGTTGACTCGTTTGTTTGCTGTGGGAGGAGGGATGGATGGGATGAGGATGATGATGATGATGCTGCTGCTGCTGCTCCTCAGCATCCACCAGACATCTTCACCTCCACCCGCTTCACCATCTTCTCAACAAGTCCTCGTTCAGGGCGCCTCGGACACCGCAGCCGGGTTAGAGCGACGCACAGGCGGGCTTCCCTCAGGAGGCTTCCCCGCTGGCTCCTGCGGGGGAATGGTTCTGTTATCGGTGCTTATTTTTTACATTTAATTGTTAATTATGATCCGTAAGACGTCTGGGATTCAGTGGGTGGTGACTCTGGCGCCATCTGCCGGTCAGATGAGGGAATAATGGGAATAAATTCCTCATCAGGGAGGAACCGGTGTTCCCACAGGGTTCATTGAGCTGTGGAGGAATGTGATTAAAGAACATTTACACACAGTTTAGGGACTTTAATGGAGTACTTACAGTCTGTGTAATATTTCTACTGTATCAGGATATATCTCATTGTAGTTTTTATTTGTGTTTAATTGGCGGAATCAGAAGAAGAAGCCTTGTACAAACATCATGGCTTAATCATACATCACAGGATCAGGTGCATACACAAATAAATACAGTTTTTATGACTCATATTATTCTGTTACTAAAAAGTTTCATTGCATTTTTATTTTCCATGACTTTAAGGTCTTTGATTTAAGAAAAAAAAAAAAACCTTCACTCAGTGTCCCTTTGACAGAAGATTTAAAGCCTTAAAGCTTCAGAAGAACTTTATTAAGCTTCAAATAACAAACAGGCAACTGATGTGAAACACATATAACAATGAATCACAGCAGCACATATTAATAAAATAAACAATAATATATACGTTGCTCTCAATGTACAAACACAGAATAAACATAAATAAACAACAAGCTCAACAACAAAAAAAGACATAAACTACTGTATACAGTTAGAAATATATAAACGGATGCTGGAATAAGGAATATAAAGTTAAATTGAATTAACTTAAAGTGGGTTTAATGAAGCTGTAACACAGGAGAGGCTTCAGCAGCTTCAAGATTCAAACACAATCTGTAAGTCAATTATAAATGCCAAACAGCTGGGAGCAACATAAACCCTCGTCTTCATCATCTTCATCATCATCATCATCATCTCAAAACTGGAAGTTCCGAGCCCGAGAGGAGGCACGTGAAGGCAACATGACGTAAAACTCCCTGCGACGGACGCACATGTGAGCGCAGCGAGGCGCAGAGATGGCGACTGAACGGCTTCAGTTTCATGAGATGGGCCTGGACGACCGTCTTCTAAAGGTAACGAACCGTTCGGCACCGAGTGGAAACGTTCAATTAACCGGTCCATGACCGCGGGAGCCGGAGAGAACCGAAGAGAACCGAAGAGAACCGAAGAGAACACGCGACATAAACAACAAACAAACAAGTCTCGTGTATTGAAACATTAAAATACAATTAAATATAAATAATTAACACTATTTACCTCCTCATAAAGGGGACAGGAAGCTTTGTTCTGTTTGACTTTCTGACTGAGTAGTTAATAAATAATAATAAAATAATAATAAACTTTAACATTAAAGCTGCAGCAGTTTCTAAAAATAACTTTTAGTCCTACAAACTGAAACTTTCACTGAATCCTGACAGAAGAACGAGAGACGGATGATGTGTGAAAGAATCGGCGTCCTCTGGCTCGTCCTGGTGCTCCGAACGTCTTCTGTCAGAATCCACCGGGCCCGAATGAAAACAACCAATCAGAGCCGAGGAAGATTTAAAGACTATTTGGGTTGGAGGCTTGAAGATAGTTGATTTATTGAGTCAGTATCCGTATTAGACGACCTGGGAATGAGACTCAGTGTAACGCTATCTTCCTCGGCTCTGATTGGTTGTTTTCATTCGGGCCCGGTGGATTCTGACAGAAGACGTTCGGAGCACCAGGACGAGCCAGAGGACGCCGATTCTTTCACACATCATCCGTCTCTCGTTCTTCTGTCAGGATTCAGTGAAAGTTTCAGTTTGTAGGACTAAAAGTTGTTTTTATAAACTGCTGCAGCTTTAATGTTCTCTGTGTTAAACCTAATTCTGTGACCCGATCGGGACTTTAACTACATTTAAACACGTGTTGTTGAGGGCCACAAATTGAGGCGGTGTGTATATTAACTGTTCTGTTGTCAAAGTGGAAGAAATAACTCTGAAACAGCTTGTAAAGGAAAATGTCTCACTGATGTACAAACGCATTAACTCTTTATTATCACGGTGTCTTCAGGCGGTGGCCGATCTGGGTTGGTCCCAGCCCACTCTGATCCAGGAGAAGGCCGTCCCGTTGGCTCTGGAGGGGAAAGACATTCTGGCTCGAGCTCGGACCGGGTCTGGAAAGACGGCTGCGTATGCCGTACCGGTCATCCAGCGCATCCTGGCCTCCAAACAGGTGGAGAAACACAGGAATTACCGTTAGACAAAGTGAATTTAATCTTTAAAACGAACCAGTTTGCAGATGTTTTTACTCCAGAAGTCCGTCTGATTTAATACCTGTAGATGTTTTATCTAATTCTGGATCATTCTGTCGTCTTTTGGGAAGATTTTGTCCTCCTTTCTGTTCTTATATTCAGTGTCAGACTGAGCTCTTCTTTCTCTCTCTCATCCTCCTCACCTCTCGCTTTCTGTTCGGTGTCTTCAGAGCGTCCGTGAGCAGGATGTGAGAGCTCTGATCCTGGTACCAACCAAAGAGCTGGGTCAGCAGGTCCAGACTATGATCAGGCAGCTGACGGCGTACTGCTCCAGGGACGTCCGAGTGGCCGACATCTCGGGGAAAGCGGACCTGTCGGCGCAGAGGTCTGTCGGGTGATATCGGTGCTTTTATTTAATCACTGGGACATAATTCAGAATGTCTCGTCCTCTATCGAGTGTAGATGTAATGGTTAGGTGTGTGGTCGATGTTTAAACAGGCCCATCTTAATGGAGAAGCCCGACGTGGTCGTGGGGACGCCGTCTCGCGTTCTCGCCCACCTCGGCGCCCAGAACCTGGTCCTGCATTCGTCCCTGGAGACGCTGGTGGTGGACGAGGCCGACCTGCTCTTCTCCTTCGGCTTCGAGGCGGACCTGAAGAACTTGTTGTGGTGAGAACACGCAAACACTTGATGTTAATATGGTGGAGCCATGTTGTTCCTTAACCACAAAAATAAATAAATCTTGTTCATTTCCCACTAATATTTACCCTCCTTTGGCTCCTTGACTTAAAAAAAAACCTAGAATAGCCCAAATACGCCTCAGTGTGGATCATTTACCTTCTCAGGTTGTTTGAAGACTGGTAGAAATATTCCGTATGAACTTTTCTTATATTTTTCGGCCACCAGGGGGCAGAATAACATAAAACAAATTCACAGGTTTGATCCTTGACATCCCAGTTTAATGTTACTATGGCTTACATGTTGGCAAACAATTGCCTTTTTACTTATCCTGCAGACAACAACACACACACACACACACACACACACACACCTACACAGTGTATTTGTTAGTGGATGCATTCAGTTTTGGTGTTTTTTGGTTTGGCAAATTCAAAATATGGCCAGTTTCTACAGTTTCCATTTAATCCCAACATCATCAGTGTTTGTGTTCTCCTGCGATCGTCCTGTTGTGTTGTGTTGTGTCTTTACAGCCATCTGCCGAAGATCTACCAGTCGTTCCTGATGTCGGCCACTCTCACTGAGGACGTTCAGGCCTTAAAGGAGCTGCTGCTGCACAACCCCGTAAAGTCATTTCCACAGTCATGGTCTTTTCCTGAGTGTGTTACAGTAAGCTGTGTTTCCACCACAGGAACCAGGGACATTTTTTTATTTAATTTCCAGAAGTATAGGAACTGTTGGGGTGGGGCATTTCTGATTGGTCGAGCACTCACAGCATACAACAGATGGAACTAAACTTCATCGTTGTTGTGTAGTCTGGGAGTCGCACACGTAAAGTTAGAGAGTAGTTTTCCAGTCATGGAAACACCTGGAAATTAATAAAAATCTCCAAACATCCTGGAAATAATTCATGTTCTCCTGGAACATTTCAGTTGTATTTGTATCCCCTCGCTCAGATCGTCTGTGTAAGCCTGGGTGCGTATGTTGTTTGAAACCCGACTCTCAGTAGGATAATCTACACTGATACTTGTGGGACAGAAGAACGCTGTCTTTTTTCTTTAGTGAGCATGTTCTGTCCTTCATTGTTGAGAAAAACTCCTGGAAAACATCCAGAACCCTGAAAGTCTCATATAAAACAGCGTCATCATTCAAGTCTGAAGGAAGCTTTTAGTTCCTGAGATTAAAAGTTCTTCTGGTGGGAACGCGGCTGTAGTCTCTGCTTTAGAGGAAACGGCTGTTTGACACTGATCATAATAGAAGCCGCAGTAAAGATGTTGTAAGGAGGTGTTGTTGGATCTGGTTTCGTCCTCTTACCTGGATCCGTGTTCCTGCAGGTGATCCTGAAGCTTCAGGGCTCTCAGCTCCCAGACAGCAGCCAGCTGCAACAGTACAGCATCAAGTGCGAGGAGGAGGACAAGTTCCTGCTCATCTACACGCTGCTGAGGCTGCGGCTGGTCCAGGGCAAGACGCTGGTGTTTGTGGGCGCCGTGGACAGAAGCTACAGGCTCAAACTGTTTCTGGAGCAGTTTGGTATTCCTGCCTGCGTGCTCAACTCGGAGCTGCCCGTCCACTCCAGGTACGTCTGACAGCTGATACTGAAGGACTGACATGAAAAAGGTTCTAGATACAGAATTAACTGCTACTAGATGTCGCACTACAGCTCCAGCAATAAACCGGTGCCACATTCCCCTCTTCTTTCTCTCCACTCACTGTAGGTGTCACATCATCACTCAGTTTAACCAGGGATTCTACGACTACATCATCGCCACAGACGAGCAGAGTTTGGCCGACCCCACTGCTGCTGCACAGACGCCTGCAGGCAAAGGGAAGAAGAAGAAGACCACAGAGAAAGGAGGAAAGTGAGTCGACTTGGATCGCGCACGCACACACACACACACACACTTCATTTCTGTCGTAATTAATGTCACTTTAATTACAATTTAAAATCACGGCGTCGCCTCTGCACGTTGTTTAGATTACTTGTTCAGAACTTCAGACACATTTTAGAGGTTGAGAAAACTTTAAGCCGATTAAAGTTAAAACTCTGCTAAAATAATCATGAAATAATTGTGATCTCAGTATTGATTAAAATAACCGTGCAGCTCTAGACTGACATTACAATAAAAACATCTAAAATAAGAACACACTTTCAAACATTAGCCTGAAATAAAACAACAATGTAAAGTCATTTACAGTTAAAAAAGTTTATGAATTACAGCTCAACACCTCTGACTTTACGTTCTACAGGTTCTGACTGATGAGCTGCTGAATGAGCACATTAAAGTTCCACCTAGTCGCTGATCCTCAGTCTGGACGATGCAAAGTGATCAAACAGCCAAACCTTCCTGTGGGCGCATATTAACAGTCATTTTCTGATGTTTTTAAAGGACGAAGGACAAAGAGTACGGCGTCTCCAGAGGAGTGGACTTCCAAAACGTTGCCAATGTCATCAACTTTGATTTCCCCACAACCGTAGAGTCGTACATTCATCGAGTTGGAAGGTAAGTGGTGCTTCAGTCCGATCCCTGAGGGCTGCTTCAGGCTCTGTTTGTGCATTAAGTATTCATTTATCTCTGAGAATCAAACCCTGACATTGTTTTTTTGTTTTGTAGAACGGCGAGGGCGGACAACCCAGGCACCGCTCTGTCCTTCATCGCTCACACTGAGCTCGCCTTGCTGTCAGAGGTGGAGGAGGGTCTCGCAGGAGGTAACGGGGACTTCTGTTAATGTCGTTTTAGTCAAAGTCACATGGCTAAAATGAGTTTGAGGGTTTATTAGTGTTAATGAAAGAAAAGTGTGTCATTACTGAAACTTTTCAGGATGGTTTTCTGTGTTTTTGTAGTAACGTTTAACATCTTTCTCTATAAAATCAGAGGTTTTAATGTCTGATGTTCACCTCTTGTATGGATTTATTATGGTTAAATTTAACAAAATGACAGATCTAAACTGTCCAATTCATCCAGTCATAAACACAACTGGTATTACATTTCATCATAGTCCTATATGTAATATTAGTATTATATGTACCGCTACCACACATCATGTTCAGTGTCCCAGAGCGGCGAGGCTGAAGAGACTCAACCATCCATAGCCCAGGATTACAATACCCCACAGGAGAAGAAAAATGCTCTGAAAAACCCCCGACTGTGCTGTTAAAGTCGCATTTAGTTGAAATATTTGGCTGAAAGTCGCCGGTCAACAGGGTCACACACCCAGGAGGAGGAGGAGGAGAGGGAGGAGGGGGAGAGTGCAGGTGATTAGCAGGAACTGAGATGAAACATTATTCCACTGTACAAAGTAACTCAATTGTGGTAATATTGTTCTTTTGAGCCACCATGAATCACCTTCACCACAACAGCCCTAATCTGTGTGCGCTATATTTAGAATATGATATAGAATAGAATATCAGATGGGAAGCGTTATCTCGATGGCTCCAAAGCCATTTCAGGGCTACAGTGAGGTGTTACTCATTAACGTGTGTTTGTTTTTTAGACCACGCTGATTCAGTTCTGAAACCGTACCAGTTCAAGATGGATGAGATTGAAGGCTTCAGGTACCGGTGCAGGGTGAGTATCCTCATCATCCGGGCGTTGTGCTATCCTAGCAATGCTAAGTGCTGTACACATTTAGATGATGAATCTGTTTTTGTGTGTCTGTAGGACGCCATGCGGTCAGTGACCAAGCAGGCAGTGAGGGAGGCCAGACTGAAGGAGATCAAACAGGAGCTGCTCAACTCAGAGAAACTCAAGGTGAGTGACGGTCCCTCGTCCTCGGAGACGTAACGGAGGCGCTGGAAGTGCGTGGACATTTTGTGATCGGTTGTTTGTTCTTTTAGACGTATTTTGAGGATAACCCCAGAGATCTGCAGCTGCTCAGACACGACAAAGACATCCATCCTGCTGTCGTCAAACCCCACCTGAAGAACGTACCCGAGTACCTGGGTAAGACACACAGGATTACTTTACATAGACTCCATTCATTTCCAGGAGATTAACCTTACCCACAAAAGTCAGACCAGATCTTCCCCAGTGAGCTGGTTTTGGTCTTTAGTCTGAAAAATGTCCCAGAAGACTCAGTCGTCATTTCCTTTGACTCCCTCCAGTTCCAGAGACACTGAGGAGTGCGGTGACTCTGTCAGGCAGGAGGAGGAGGAAGAGGAGGGAGAAACCAAAACCAGAAGGCGTTGTCAAAAGCAGTTTCAAGGTGAGACTCGGACAGACGGACATATGGGGAACTGTGGTCATCACTGTCCAATGAAAACATATTAGGGCTCTCTGATGTGCAGTGTTATGAGTTTGCAGGTCTTGTATTGTAGTTTTTATATGTTGATAATATTAACTGTCAATTTTCATCATCAATTGATCTTTTGTGTAAAAATTCACTGGTTCCATCTTCTGAAATGTAAAAATGTTCTAGTTTTAAATCCCAAAATCCACAGATATTCAGTTTATTGTCGCATGAGATGGATTCAGGCAAACCCAGACATTTTAAGCCTTCTGCATGAGCTGTGGGAAGTATTTTATCACTTATTGACTGATCGATTATTGGGTTACAAGGTAGATTTATTTATCATTTAACAACACAGGGTTGGATAACGAGATTAAATTAAAGTTGTCTTTACGCTACACACAAAAGGTTATATACAAAGATATATATGAAATATACAGTTTAAATAAATGTAGATAGAATAAATATAATCTAGTTTACATCATGGAGGGCTGAGGATCAATTAAGGAGTCTCTCAGTCTGATGAAAACTTAATCTGTAATGGGAATAATCCTAAATTGCAGCCGTATATCTAACGGTCAGTGGTCTAAACTCTAGTCTTTCTTTAAAGTCTATTTTGTATGAGTCTCGACTTTCTCTCCTGCAGAAGAACATCCAGGGGAAGAACCCACTGAAGAGTTTCCGGTACACCGGAGGGAGGAACAGAAAAGGCAAGGCGGGTCAGTCATAGCTGCAGCTGCCGTACACATGAATGTGTTTCCGTCCTGGATGTTACGACCGTGCAGAGACTTTGACCAGGAGGACGGTTCGCTCTGCAGTGCTGGCCCAGGTGAGACCAATATAAACAGTTTGGATTCTGGATTGAGCGGGCTGTTGAAGCTATATGGACCACGGACAAAACGGACTATGAATGCGGATTTAAACTTTGAAGCAAGAAGAAACGGCGAGAATCATCAGATTGAAGTTGGATTTTGTCAAATCCAAACAGGCTGAGATTATTAGAGCAATACAGAATCCATATTATCTCATTTCTAATGTTTCTGTTCTCGAAAGTGTTTATTAAAATAAAATAATTTCTTCTCAAACACAGAGTATTTGTATTGTAGTTCTAGTGTGGGTCGTACTTACAATGCTGATGTTTAGGTTTAATCTTTACTCTGTTCACTTCCTGGAGATGGGACAAACAATTTTTTCCAAAGATGCTTTCTGTCATTTTAAGTTGTTCTCATCACGCGGATGTTTGTTCAAGTGTTAATTCATCGGATAAATTTGGGTTTAGTTAGTTATTCCATGCTATAAAAAGGGTGTTTCACATCATGATTGGCAGCTGAGCTCTAAGATTCATCCTCTGGGGACAAATTTCACTGCGATCCATCTGATAGTTGTTGCGATATTTCACTAAAAACCACAAATATTACCTCCATGGTGTCGCTAGAGGAAAAGTCAGAGGATCACTAAAGTTATGAGCCGTCATCCTCTGGGGACCATGAATGTCTGAAACAAATGTCAGACCAAAACTGGAACTTTTAGTGGACGTGTTTCGTGCATCGCTCTCTCAATAATCGTCCCCTTTAGTCACATAAACACAAAATGTAGATGGATTAATTGTCAGGACACTTTGGAGTTGGAGAACTTATTGAGACTGTTAACACTATGATCCTGCAACCCACAGTATCCTTTTTATATTTGCTTCGTTTAGGTTTACGCGGCCCCGCTGTAAGATGAACATCATTACAAGTAGCTTGTTTAGAAAACCTGGTGGAGTTTTTGGCGGTTTTTGTGAGTCATAATCCGTCGTCATCTGATTCCACTTCCTGCAGCCGAGCACGAGGAACATTTCTGCTGATATACGACACATGATCTCTGACGGTCACAACAGGAATGAACACATGAGGAAATAGTTGTGTTGAGCTCTCGGTTCATCAGGAACTGTTGGCTGTGTATTTAGAGTCGTTTCCCGTTCGGTTCAGGTGACATTTTCACTTAAAATAATGGCATCCATTTAGTAGAACACCTGCAGGTTTTGGCTAACCCGCTATAGTTGGAATGTCCTCAACTGCTCAGACAACCAACATTAAAGGATTAAAAGCTAATCTCTTTTATTCATTCATAACCTATTCACACCCAACATGCTACTGAAGGAAATCCTTGCATACTGTGTTTACTCTGTAGAATTCAGTAATTGAATACAGTATTCATCGGTATGTTTTCATTAGTGTATAATCACCTGTTGTGTTTGTTACCTTTTGAATGAGCTGTTTTTATCTACAGACGCCTTCCATAAGGCCACCATGTTGAACAGCTGTTTCTACAGTACCAACACTGGCTCTAGATGGGGGACTTTCTCCTGCACACTTCACAGCCCGTTCTCATTCTCACTTCACCAAATTCACACAACAGTGTTCAGTTAGCTGCAGTCTGCAACTTCATCGCAACATGCCACTAAATCCTAAACACTGGTCCTGTAATTGTCAGTCCCTCCAGGATTTTGCAGGATTTTTGGGGGGGATTGTTGTGGCCCAAACTGCCTGATTTAACGGCAGTTTTTCTAAAAAATTGTGACTTGTGTGAATTTTTAGGCTTTTTTTTTTTTTTTTTTTCAATGAAATTGGCTGAAAATTAAACTTAAAAATAGTTCTGATTATTTTTTCATTTTTGGATAATAAATAAAAAATTGAAGTGAACTTGGTTTGAGTGAAACATTTGCACTACACGTGTCTGCATCTTCACAACTACAAACAAGGAAGTGAATTTGGAGACATAAGCCTCGACATCTTGCGTAGGAAACAACGATTGGGTTGCGGAAAGGTTGTGCAGAGTTCACCTGGATTGGTTGAATTTGTTAATTGTTGCAACTTCTTGGAGGATTAAAACAAATAATACGCAGACTGAAGAAATTTAGAAAATTACTTCACTTTAATCAAATGCATTCAGCAGTACATTGAATCAGTTTAACTGAGGCCAGCAATCACATTGGAAAGCCATTAAAGAAACGTAGAGATATGCATACATTTCTAATGGATCAGTACATAATCATATCCTGTTTGTATTGTGGCGTACTTTATATTGTTTTACTGAACATAGAGCTAATTAAACCTGTGCTGTATAGTCTCTGCTCAGCAGAAGCTTTCTATTCCAGATCAATTCTCTATGAAGAATTTTCCAAAACACATATTTATCTTACGATCGTTCCCTTAAGATGACTTTGTGAGAGCTAAACAGTTAACAACCTATGTATTGTGCATTTGTAAAGCTGTGCTGTTGCAGCAAACTGAAGTGGTTAGTAAGGTCTTTGTATAACATAGATGTGGGGAACGTAGTAATCAATCAATGGTGTATTCAAAAGGATAGTCCTGTGTGGCCACGGGGTCAAAGATGACGCTATCGAACGGGTTCTCAGTCGACCAGTTGTCCACAGGAAACCAGGAGTCGTACCAGGAGGTGGTGGTCTCTGTTACGGGTATCGTCGTGGGTGCTCTTGTCGTCGTCGTTGTTGTTGTGGTGGTGGTTGTTGTGGTAGTAGAAGTGGTACGAAGACCGGCCCGTAACCTCTGCTGCCGTAGCCGGCGCAGACGCAAGATCCTGAGCCGCCTGAGCCGCTCTGCGTTCTGAGAGCTGGCGTGACTCTCCGTGGTGCTGGTTACCACCACTGCACTGGCGGCGGTCGTTTTCACCACTTTGGGGACAAGTCGAATGGGCCTCTTGCCGCTGAGAGCCATGATCTGCTTGATTCGGTCCCAGTTGGATTTGGCCAAGGTGAAGCTGCATGGAGTGGCTCCAGCGTCGTAGCCCACCATGCACAGTCTGGTCTGAGGGGTGTAGCCGTCGGCTTTGGCGGTCACCCTGTACTCTCCGGGATTCAACAGCCGCCAGTAATCACCACCGACAGCTGAAATGAGCGACAGGAAAAAAACGCTGAACTGTACTTTATTCCAACATTTTTTCATAAATATCTGTACTTTCTACTCAAGACAGGCTTGTTACTTAAGTTTTAATGCATTTGAGTGGAATTTATCATTTATCATTACTAGCATTGTTGCACGCCTTCCCAACATCAAGACTGGTGCAGTTGAAGTTTCAGCTTTGCACCGAAACGGTATATATAATGTATGTATAACCTCAGATAACGACAGAGCTGGTAAAAGTATCTTTGTCGTACGTACCGGTTTTGACATCGTGCCGTATTCCCTCCACAGATATGGTGGCGTTAGGCAGCACATTCCCCTCCACGTCTCTCACTACACCCTTTATCCCTCGATGTACCTGAACAGGAAACAGCATGCCACTTAGAGTACAGAGTACAGCATCTTTCATATTATTCTGACGGCAGTTTTTGTTTTTGTAGAAAAATGAAACAACCCTGACTTCTACCAGAGGGTCAAAGAGTCATAAATGTTCAAATCTTACACATGGTGGCTGTCAGTGATGCTCTGTCTAAAAGCCTTCAAACTAGAGTTGTAAACAAGCCTTTACAACTCTAGAAAGTTCTCACTGTGGCAATCTTTCGACACAACAATCGTGAAGTAAAAATAAACCCTTTGCATAACAATGTAATCTACCAGGAATGTGTGTTTGTGCAACCAATGCGCCTCGCTGGATGATGTCAGTTAATTCCACTATACTGTCAGTCCTGTTCTTACTTGCTCAATGAAGGACAGCAGAGCCTCGCGGTTGTTCTCCCACTCCAGAGCCAGTTCACTTTCATGAGGAAACTTGTCACAGCCCAAGAAGATTGACAGCTCAAAGCAGTTGGTGTGCAGGTAGCTGAAGTCATTCATACCTGTAGAAGAGGATGACAGGTTCAGTTCACACCCCATGTATAGTTTTTATTTTAGTATCCACTCCTGTCAACACCCTCATACAATGGAGTCAATGCTTCAATATGTTACATTTGAAACTCTTACCAGCAACACGTATTTCCAAAAAATGGATAGCACTGTCAGCATGTTTCATTAGGCACTACTTTATTTTGAGAGTAACTAGAACTCTGTTTCTGCTGTTGAGTTTTTCATTTCAAGTCTTGCAGCACCACAAATGTAATTCCTTTGACTTCCATTGAATTTAATTGGCTACAGAAGTCTCGGCAGCGTAGATCTGAAAACCTTAATAAATCCAAAGCTACCTGCGTAGTTACACACAAATTGGAGTTGATGGTTGAAGGTTTGATTGCCAACCAGGCGAATCGGGTAACTGCCCTAAAAGCCCCCAGAAACACTGTCACAACGTCAGTTGCACCACTAACTTACACTTACTATTTCTTTAGCCACGTTTCTACCACAGGAACCTTTGGAGGAACTGGTCCCTTTCCTTCCAAACAAAGGGACCAGGGTTTAAATCAAGTGCTGGGGACATTATTTTACCCTCCTAAAAGTCCCTGCATGAGTACAGGAACTTTGGGACTTGCAGCACTGAACATTTCTGATTGATTGAGTACTCACAGCTTTTTAAATCTGCAGCCACAAAACATTTTTTTTGTTCATTGTGCTTCGACACATCAACATGGGGTTACAGAAGAACGACAGATGGACCAGACGTAATTGTTGTCATGTGCAAAAATGATGTGTAGTAGACTAATTTGCCTCGTCTTTAGACCGCGGTAGAATTGCACAGGTGGAAGGAACCTTATAGTTCCTGGGACTAAAAGTTGTGGGTACTTTTGGGTGGAAAAGCAGCTTCTGTGCCAGCAACACTTACTGCCCACCACTGGCTTCCAGCTGGCTCTGTTGGCGATTCCCTGTGCGGCTGTGACATCATCACCATGGCAGGAGCCTCGGTAGGTCTCCGTCATGGTCAGATGGCTGTGAGCGAATGACATCGCCAACCATCGGAACATGGCGTCGTCGGGCGTCTCCCTCAGAGCTCCCTCGTTCTGCCGCTGAATGCGAGCCCATGTCTCCTCGTTCATGTCAGCATTATTCCTCCAACGCCGGCTGTCGGTTAACTTTAACAACATGAAGGGATTAAAGGGTTATTATATGTGTGTAAACTTGAAGTTTTCTGTACGTTTATTGGGTTTTTGTCTTTGTAAAATAGCCTTACAGAAACTGGTGGACGCTGCATGTCAAAAGGGTATGCCACCAGTTTTTCTCCTCCTTGCAAATTGGCTCCCAGCACAAATGGGTTGCGCTCCATCCAGGAAATGATGGCTTTGGTCTCAGTTGCGAGCTACGAGAGCAAAACACAGAGAAACATTTGAATGTCAGTACATTGTGTAGGAATTAAAAGTGGTAAATGTGCCCTTGGAGGTGTACAACAAACTCACTGAGCCATTGAGGGAGTTTTCTGGGAGGGGGATGTGATGGTTGGGCACGACCCGAGGGACCCAGCCTCTGTCCTCGGCTCCCCACAAGATGCTGTTGAGATCTGGGAAATTCTGGAAGATGTCGTAACCTTCTTCAGTCCAGTGGCCCAGTGCCCAGTTCCCCATCTCTGAGCCCTAAACGACAAGGACTATGTTAGTTCTCTAAGAACCGGCCCTCAAACTGCCTTATAAGGCTACCAGTTATTCTGACCCAGAGGCTCATTTCTACACCAATGTTTTGCTGCAGGAGTTATGGTGTAATTTATCTTCCATCGTACCATCTCATACGCCAGCTCGTAAGCGTCGGGGTTGAGTGAAGGCACCAGGTGTATTCTCACTCCGTCCACCAGGCGGTGCACTCTGGGGTTTTCGTCATTGTACTCCTTGCACAGAAACTGCATCAGCAGGAGGAGAAGCTCCCGACCCAGCGCCTCGTTACCATGGAGACCAGCTGTGTACCGAAACTCGGGTTCACCTGAGTGACGGCGGGACAAAGGGAAAAAATAAGTGTTCCATCTCTAAGTAAAATATTCATCTTATTATATATCATAATCTACGTATTTTTTATTTTTATATTCTCAGTGTTTGTTGATTATTTAGGTTGTTGGGCCTGTTATGTTCTGGTTGTGTGTTTATTGTCAACTGTCTGTCTCTTGTACCTGTCTCATGCTCTCCGGGGTTGTCAGAGATCTCCATGGCGTACATCTTCAGGCCCTGAGAGCTTTTACCGATGTTGTAGATCCTGGTGATGTTGGGACACTCTTCGTTTATCACCTTCATCATCTGGAAGTCAGAGACCAGGAGAAACTCATCTGTGATAGTTGCAGTTAATAATATTAAAGTTAATAATATTCCACAGCGCTTTATTTTGTATTAATCCGAGTTAAAAACAGACCTGTCTCATCTCCTTGTAGTTGTGGTGTCTGAAGTCCAGGTCATCTGACGGGTTGACCTCATTCTCACTGCGGTAGCTGTCTGAAAGAATTAAAGCACTGATGATCGTAGTTACAGGACACAGCGCTCAGCAGCTATTTAGTGTTATGTAAGACACTCTTTAACAGTGAGGTTATGAAGTTCATGTTGTGAAATAGACTCATATTTCACCATAGTTCGGTGAAACCATTCTTACTTCAAGTTTGGCAAAATAATGTTTTTTCTCCCAGTGGAAGCTGACATACAACTCAAAGGAATGAGAAAGCTCGGTGAGTCATGAGGGCATGAAACCCTTCAGAAACCTTTAAAGGGAAAGTTAACCCTAAAATACATATCTTTCCTCTTACCTGTAGTGCTATTTCTTACACCAAAACAATCTAGATAGATAAATAAGGCTTCAGGTAAAGAGATTTTGGTGTGAACTGTGAAGTTTCCATGTTGGAGATGTGACATTCAGAAGGATGTTCTCTGTGGTACTGACTGGGAAGCTGACAGGCCAAGATCTCAGCTCTCAGACACAAGCTGCCGTTCCAGCTCTGAGGCAGGATGCGGATGTAGCGCGCCACCACAGGCGTGGAAAACTGGCTCATCACTGGTGTGTCCCGATCCACGTTCCCATAGAACAACTGCAGAGAGAGAGAATCTCAGAGCTGTAATCATGCAGTGTCTTCCTGTTAAACACTGGTTGTTATTGGTATTGTTTAAGTCCCACTCACCCATTCAGCGTAGCCGTCATGCAGTGTAGTCCAGTCTCGACTGTCGTTACTGAAGGCCACGAAGTAGGAGGACACGAAATCCTCACTAGGAAGAAAATGAGATGAATCAGTCAGAAGCATAAAATCCTGGTCCTGAGATAACTTTTATTCTGACTTGGTGCTATACAAATAAAAGTAATTAAATCACAGCAACATGCAGTTAAGCGGGACTCACTGCTGCTCTGAGTTCCTTCCCTGAGTGATGACCCCTGTGAACTCCACCTCTCGGCGGGCATCGACCTCAAACCAGTGGTTCCTCTCTTCTGCCTCTGCACACCATCCACCGCCGTACAGGTCGTCCTCATTATCGGAGCCCTGCAGGCGACCACAGCTTTAATTCTTCTCCACAGACAATCCCCACTTCCCCAACAATCCCAACAGTGTCCGTCTGTACCTGCATGTTGAGTCGTCCCCTCTGAGCCGCGAAGCCATGGTGAGACTGAGAGGAAGCCAGCAGCTGGTCGTCTTCCACCCGGTGAGACTCCAAACCCAGAGGAGGACACTCTGAGAGCAAACACAGACACAAAAAGCATCTGCTTGACAAATGTTCCACACAGACGTTTAATTCAAAACACTCATCGGCTTCATTCTGCAGCCGCTAACGAGTCTCTCAAAAGCCTGTTTCCTTTTTAATAAAGACAGACAGCAGTTCCCAAGCTTTTTCCTCAAGAGAGCCATTTTCTATCATTTAGTTAACTGACTCAGTGACATATTTTATGGATATTTCAATATTTATATTTAAAACTGTACAATGAACTCAAACAGTGAACTGCATTCAAAACCCTGTTGAAGTAAAAGCAAAATGTACTCAAAGTATGAAAGTAAAAGTACTCATAGTGCAGTCAGTGTTTCACTTTTATATCTGATGTTTTAACATGTTTTTAACAGGTTGAGCTCATTTGAACTACTTTATATACTGTTGGTAGTATAAGATCATCATATGTTGATATGTATGATCATCTAAACAGCCTGTTTCAGCTTTGTGACGATGCATTTTCCAGCCAATCCAAGAGGTTGAAATACACATGAAAGGCTCTATCTGCAGGTGATTAAACACTAATGAAAACATACCTATTAATATTATATTTCTGCTAATAGAGCCTCTGAAATGTTACACACTGGTCCTTTAATCTGTCTTCAACATCAGAATTTAAGAAGTGAGACTTTAGATTCTCTTACTTTTTGGTTCCACCGGCACTGACATCTGCTTCAGTCTCTCCTCTTCCTCCTCCTCCCACTGCTTCCTCAGCCGCTCAGCTTCAGAGCGTAATGAGAAAACAATATGTGTGTCAAAGCATGTTTTCACATGGACCTTGCTCTCCGGCCAGCCGCCACCACACAAAATATTACCACATGTGCTAGTACAGTGCACCCTCGTTTCCACTCGCACATTCCTCATGTGTTTCCAATCCAGAATATGGGTCAGTTTGTGTTTCAGTTCATATCTTCACGGTTTGTTCGTGCAGAAAACGGTTTGGATTTTGGAGATTTTTGCAGCTTTTTATTTGTTTTTACTTGAAAGAACCAAAATCTTACGCAAGACTTTAACAGAGTTATCAGATTGATGTTTTCCCTCCCTGCCTGCTGATATCATCATAACATCAGCCAGCTGCTCCCTGAGCTTTACGTAACAATCCACAGCACTACACTAAACTGAGCAGCTGTAAGGAAGCCTTCATCCTCCTCCTCTAGCCATATCTTTCTGATTATTGCCATTAATAACAAACCACTGAAAGATTAATGATAAAGGAGAAGACTTCCTGTCTGCGGCTCTCAGCTCCAAGCTCATTGGGTCCTACTGAAAATGTAAATCTTTAAAGACCCCCTCCAGTGAGGACTATGGGTTTCTTCTTGTTCCCGCAGTGTGATGTTTGAAAGAGTGTGCAGAGTTTGACACTAGAAGGATGTTTTCACATTAATGTACTGAAAGTTTCTCTGAGCTCATTAAAAATCAGATTTTAATAGTTTGGATCCTGGTCCAGTATGCAACTTATACAGTGTGATCCAGCAGTGCACACACACTGAGGATGGACTTTACAGTGAAGGAGGAGACATCTTGTGTCCAGCAGGAAAACTTTAGAAACGAATTAAATTTGCATATTTATAGATTCTGTTATTTTTAATGAGGCACTTTTTAAGAATTTTAAAGCTAAATAATACTTTTTGTGACAGACACACATTATTGTATCAAGCAGACTCTTTGTATATATGTCTTAATATATATCTGGAGGGGATCTTTAAATATATAGTTTCCGATTCGGCCCGGTGGATTCTTGTAAATCCACATTAGGACCACTGGGAGGAGCCAGAGGAAGCTGATATTTTCACAGATTATCTGTGTCGTGTTCTTCTGTCAGGATATAGTGAAAGTTTCAGTTAATAAAAAGACAAAAAGTTATTTTATAAAAACTACCTACTGCAGCTTTAATTAATCTTTGAAAACACCCAAATTCATATTTACTCTTTTCTTTCCAATGTAACTGGTCTGTGGTGATTAAATGAAACTCTTGAGCTAGCACAGTAGTATTACAGTACATTACTTGGAATGTGACCAAAATGGTGCTTTTGTCTGGGACTCTTTCGACTGTTTCATTCAGTGTTTTGGTCTTTTTGTGGGATTTGTTCAACTAGAAGAAAGATACAGAACATCATTTATCATTTCAACCCCCACGATTCCCAGAAAAGTCAAATAAAGACCTTTTTCTGCCTTTTCTTTGCGAGCTCTCTCCTCCTCTTCTTCTTGTTTCTTAGCGGCCACTGTGAATGAACCAGAGACAGACAACATTTAATTGTCACGATGGAAACCGGCAGCACATACAGCTGATTTTGTAAAAAGTTAAGGAAGTGAGAGACGTACAGTCAGCGTAATCATATTCTTCATACCAGGGCACGACAAATGGGACGGTGGTGGTTTCCTCTGAAACAGAAACAGTTAAATTATTACAGCTTTAACATTTGAACAGTGACTCTTTGTTAACCAGTAGTGAGCAAATACAACACAATAAAGAAAAAATTATACAAGCAGATAAAAGATATTCTAATAGTAAATCATATTTTAACCAACTTAGGAAGGTTGGTTAACACTTTGATATCTTACATTATGTTAGAAATGTACAGTATGGATCCCCAGAATTTAGAATTTAGTTGGTCAATTAGTATAATTGGCATTCATTAGCATAATCACCAATATGGACAATATTTCACCATCTTTTTGGCCAATTTGGACAATGTTGGAGTGGTTCTGGGGGTTATTGAGGATGCAGAATCCATTTCTGACATCAAGTAGCCATATTCCAACTCCCAGTGGGCCAAGTTTGATGAGTTTTTAGTTGATTTTTAGATAATGTATATGCTGAATAAATTGGATGTGTGTCTGTTCAGTCTTCTTATTATATTAAGATATTTCTTCAGTTCTGCTTGACTGTTGCGCAGTGTTGTGTCATTGTGTGTAGTTACTGCTGCGGGCCGAATAACGACAGAAGAAACAGCTTTTCACACATGGTTTTTCATCTCAATGCAAACCCAACCGTATACTGTGTGACAGACGGGTACCTGGTATATACATGATGACCTCAGTAGTTGTGCCTTCTTTCTTATCCGGGTATCCACCGGGAACCTCATCTGTGAGGAACACAGCACCTCTGTTGTTAGTCCACAGCAGCAATTTTAACCAGTTGTCATTAGAGAGGAAATAAATCTGCAGGGACAAACTCTTCTTCTGACTCGGCTTTTATTTGCTTGCTGAAAATATTAGATAATAAATCTGTTTCCTGGAGATCAGCAGTATCCTCCATGTGCTTCTCCACATAAAATCTCTCATTTTCACAGCCCTCGTAACCCGCTGGAACCTCTACGCGTTGTCATAAAAGGCTTCATAAAACGTTTGGCTCTGAATGAATAGATGTTGATGAAACCTACGTCTGGCATCCCAGTAGTCAGCGTCGGGCTCACTGGCAGTTTTTGTTGGAGGTGTCGGCCTCTTGGAGACGTCAACTGCACGAAGGAGACGAGGAGGCAGAATTAGTTTTACGGCTTCATTTTAGAAGTAGGAGAAGTACTCAGTTCTTTTACTTCAACCCACTACAAGGAGTCTCAGTTTAATCCTGATGCCTCTATATGACAGACAAACAAGACCTTCAGAGAGAAGATTGGAGATTATATATACAGCAACTCACACAAAATTATAACAAATCAAATATAAACAAAAGGAGTCCAGACACCGCGAGTAAGGCACTGGGATGCAGAGAAAGTGAGGGCGTGAGCCATTTAGATCTAGAGCTATGGGTTAGGTCAGGCTGGCGGGCCAGTCAACAATGGTCAAGAGTTGTTCGAGCCCCTGTATTTAGCGTGTGCTAGGGTTATTGTCTTGTGGAAGGTGAACCTCGGCCCAGTCGAGGTCCGAGCACTGAAGAGGTTTCTTCCAGGATATCTCTGTCGGCCCATTCATCTTCCTTCAATGCAACAGTCATCCGTCCCGCAGAAAAATCCCCATACCGATGCCCACCACCATGTCACGTGGGATTGTTGGGCAGGTGAGAGCAGTGCCGGTTTCACACATACCGCTAGAATACCCAAAAGTTCAATCTGGTCTCATAGACCAGAGAATCTTAAGCGGGAGTCCTTCATGTGTTTTGGCAAACTCTATGCGGGCTTCAATGCACGAGGAGAGGCTTCGTCGGCACGCCAAAAGCCCACGTGCAGGGCCAGGAGTGACTGGGAACCCCCATCACGCATCGGAGCAGCCACAGTGATCTTGGGTTCTCTACCTCACAAGGCCGTTCAGTTTGCGGCCAGGTCAGGAAGAGTCGGTGTCCCAAACTTCTCCATTTAAGGATTAGGAGGCCACTGTGCTCAGGAACCTGAGTGCCGGAAATTCCGACCGCCAGATGTGCCCCACATCGTCGAGCTCCTGGGCAGTCTGACCATGATTCTCATTGCGACAGCCGGAGCATATGACAGGTGTGGCCTCAATCAAGTCCAATCAGTTTAATTAAACACAGCTAGACTAAGAAGGAGCAGGACCATCTCAAGGAGGATCAGAGAATGGCAGCATGTGAATTAAATATGAGTGTCAACAAGGGTCTGAATACTAGACCATGTGATATTTCAGTTTTCTTTTTAATAAATTTGCAAAAAATTTACATTTCGTTTTTTCGCAAGATGGGGTGCGAGTGTACATTAATGAGAAATAAAATGAACTTTTGATTTACAAATGGCGCAAAGAGTGAAAATTTAAAGGGGTCGAATACGTATATATATATATAGTTATATCCTTAATTCCTGCCACTGGTACGGATTCAGTCAGAAACTATGGAGTCATTGGAGTGCCATAAAAAAGAATAAATCTGTAAAAGAATTTAAAATATAAAGATTAAGAAATAAAACAATAAAGAGTAAATACAAAAGTGAAAATAAAGAGAAATAAATAAAAGAAGAATAAATAAATAGGTTAATAAATAAAGATGAATAAAATAAATGATAAATGAAAAATGTGGAAAAGAAATAAAAAATATACAATAATAAGCATTTTTTAAGCTATTTTTTAGATTTGTTAATTTATTTCTGTATATATATATATATTTTTAAATAAAAATATTTTTGTATATAAATAACTACTTTTTTATTAATATTTGTCATTTATTGATTTTTTAAATTATAATATTATGTCTGTTGCCTCTGAAAGGTAGCAAAGAAAAAGTATAAAGTCACAGAAAATTTAAATAATATTGTACTTGAGTAAATGTACTTTCCATCACTGCAACACCAGTGAATATATTAGCAATTCTTTTCTAGCATTTATGACTACAACTTTATTATCGAGTGAACACTAAAACCAGTTCAGGCAGCGGTGGAAGTCTCACCCAGGTCTGGCTCAACAGGCTCTACCCCTCGAGGCCCCTTTGGGGTCACAGGTCGAAACACTGTAAGAATCCAGTTAAAAGGAATCTGGTCAGACCAAATGTGAACAGAGGAAGTTTGTGTAATATTCAGAATTCATTTCAAAACAATCATTAGATCTGCGACTATCCTTTCCTGGAGAAACATTTTATTCATCTACAAGTCAAACTTTGTAAGTACCTTGTAAATGTTAAAGAATATAGTGACTAGAATGTGTACATACGTGTGTCCCAGCCCAGTTCAATCAGCAGTTTCTCCTCTTCCTCCTCCACAGAAGGACGCCTCCTGTCTGGCGGCGCTGTGGTTGTTGTCTTCGGTTTCTTGGTGGCTTTGGGCGCCTTTGGCTTCTTTGTGGGTTTTGGTGCTTTGGGTTTTTTGGTGGGTTTTGGAGGTTTTGGCTTTTTGGTGGGCTTTGGGGCTTTCTGCTTCTTGGCTTTGGCTTCCTTCTCTGCTGCTTTCTTTGCCCTGGCTTCAGAGAGGAAAACACTCAGTTAGCTGTGTACAACAACGAGAGAGAGTACGGCCCGTGAAGCAGCTGTTGAGCAGTTTATTGTCGGGTTATGAGAACTTTTATTGCCAAATGTCTGTCTTCAGTTTTTTCTTTGTTATTTACAGCAAACATCCTATAAAACAAGTTCAAACTGAAACAGACAGAACATGCAAACGCAGCAGGACTCGGCTCTGAGAGAGAGTTTGTTTTGGTCTGAGCCCAAACACACTCAGAGTGGAGACCAGTGCCAAAGACTAATAATGTTCCTTTAGTGCACAGGACGGGATAGTTACATAAGAGTGGTGGTCGACCGATTCTGATCCCCAGAGAGCAGGACGGCCAAAATATAATGAAGACATCAAAACAAAGGAAAGTAATGCATATTTCCATTATTCCATTCACATTATTATCTAATATACCACATTTTTACTTTTATCAGGTAGCTTCATTTTAAGTGAGAATGACTTAAGTTCCAATTTGTGCTGTGAAAACAAAATACAAAAAAAATAAAGTTATTAATCAGGAATGTTTCTGTAACCTATAAAACTAAATTAGTGCCACCTACAATTACAAGTAAAAGCGGCTTAATCAAGATTTCTTTTTAACCTAAAATTGAGTTAAATGAACGTATCTGGTTTTACAGTGTAAAATTATACATCACACATTAAAACAATGTATATTTAATGTTAGTCAATAAAGGTTTGAGATTAGATTTGCTGTCATACAGAGAACGATGGTGATGGAGGAGATTTAGGCAAACGTTTACAGCAGGATGACTGAGAGTTATAGTGATTATCTAATAATGGCAGATAATCGGCCCACTGATTAATCGGTCTATCTATATAAGAGTATACAAAGTGTGACCTGATGGTAGAGCAAGGGGAAAGGTGATGGTAGTAAATCAGTTGTTGATCCTGGCAGCGTAACTGTACGGTGAAATCCTTATAATGAGCTGTTTCTATCTACAGAGAGCGGATCCTCTTCAAACTGGGCCTTTAAATCTAATGTTCTCTCATTAAAATAATGTTTTTATTCAACTTTAACCAGATAAGTCAACTGAAAGGAGAATTCTCATTTACAGTTTGGACCTGGCCAAGAGGCAAGTTCAACATTTCGTCTGTTTTCTTTCTGAGAGTGAGAGACGAAGAGTGATGCCAATCTTCATGTCTATGCCTCGGAGGGAAATTCTGGTATTTTTCAATCTGGGCCTTGTTTAATATGACAAAGACCTTCTGCCGGTTCCAATATCAACTTGTGGCTCCCACTCTTGACCCTAATTATAAATAATGCAGAATCTGTTGTTAACTTTAAGAAGTTGTTTAAAACTCACCTGTTTCATAAGCTCTTCTGTCCTCTGTGAAGGTTTGGTTTTCATCCTGTTATTTCCTGTTTTAACTTTCTAATGTTTGTACTGTACAACACCTTGTAACTCTGGCTTGAAAAGGTTCTTTATAAGGTTGTTTTTATTCATTATTATTTATTCTGCCACTGACAGACTCAGGTTGTTATTGACAGTGTCTGACAGCCTTATGGAAAGGATCCCTACAGAGATAGACCTTTTGTTAAAATGTTTTGTTCTCTGCACCGAACCTGTTAACTTAACTTCAAGAAGCAGCAGTGTCACCACACCGGGGGTTGTTCACCAAGAAATAGTTCCAGCATGTAAAACTCCCCACATAAACCCCAAATAGTTGTTTTCACATTTTTGTTCATCCACTTGTTAAACAAACCCGATACAACATGTTAATTAGTGTATGAACCGTTTCCCACTCCTTCCTGTTCCAGCTCTGTACACACTGACATCCAGCTTCTCTTCTCACTCTCTGAGAGACTCTCTGCTCCCCCACATGGCCCAGTGATGGCCCACACAGCCCACTTACACTCAGATACAGCAATGAATTATGGTCCACACGTGGGCCAGGTCTGTATGACCGTAGCTGGCCCTATTGTGGCCCTACGTTGGACCAGTTTCAGCACTGGTTCCAGATGTCAGCTTTGACTAAACAAAGCCACTTTATTAATACACACACTTGCCTTATTTGGCCCAGTTGAATCACAGCAGTATTATGAACTAATAGAATTGATTTTAAGATTTTACTGATCACTTTTATATTTATTTTTCCACAGGCTACACAGCCTGAAATCCTCCTGGTTGCTCTAAAGTCGATATAGAGATTAATAGACTTCTTTTAAAATCTTAAAACCCATTGTTGTAGACTTGCCTTAATGCAATGTCTTATTTTTACTTGTCTGTCAAGAGGTGCTATATAAATAAAGTTATTATTATTATTTCTTTCACATTACGCCATTTGCAGTACTGTCAGACAATCTCTCCTCCTCTCCTCCTCTCTGTCAGCACAGCCTGTGTAGTAATGTGTAGACAAAGTTTAATGAGTACATTTAGCCAGTAAACACTCGACCTGAACAGTGAACACTTGTGTCCATCATAAGGCCAGAACAGGAGCAGCTGTATTCGTACAGTCATACACTTACAGGCAGCTGCAGGGAAAACAGAAACTAGTCCAGGAAAAGCAAAAGAGAAAAATCCAGAAAGACGACAAACAAATGAACCACCGGTAAACCAACGAGGAACAGAGAGAGACAAACAACTGAAAGAGGGAAACCACACAGAGAACTGATTAACCAATGAAACACAGGTGAACCTCATCGGGAGCGGAGGATAAGACAATACAAGATAAAACATCATTCTTTTTCTTTTTCATAAACATTTTTAATCATTTGGAGTTTTTTGTGAGCAGAATATGTTCCGAGTGAGACATCTTCTCAGTGCTCTCTGGTAGACAAACTGTAACACTAATTTAAACTAATTTAAAGACCTCAATATTTTATTACATATGCCGATACTGAAAGCTGCTATAAGCTAATATTAGAAAAATAAACTATATAAACTGAAAAAATAAACCTAATTGAAAATCAGGCCTAATTAAGAACTTCTGTAAACTAAATAACCAATTTAACAAACTCATACAAAGATTTTAAGATAGTGTTGTAAGTTCTTATGTAGTGTTTTTTACAGCATGTGCACTGTAAACATCATGCAAATCCAGCCTGTAGTTTCTTTTTACATATTAAAGTATATAACGTTAACAGACAACAGATGGATGTATGGAGGCAGAACCTGCAGCTTTGACCTTTAATCAGCTCAGTGCTGCTTTACACCCCCTCGAGTGTCTGATGACAAACTGCTTAAAGACGTAAAAGTATAAAATAAGTAGTTTCATGTTGAACTACCTGGAATATTACAGAGAGGGGATCTTCAAAGGGCTGCAGGGAGCTTTTAAGGTGTTTCTAATCCACTGTCGTTATGCAACCATCATCAGGCCCCAACGCAGACACAGAGGGCAGCTTGTTTTCGTCTGCTAGACATGTTTCCTGATATTCCACTGGTCCTTAAACACAACAGTCCCTCACAGCCAATCCATTACTCACCCTCAGTACACCGGAGACACTTTTCATTACTGTCAGTCACCTTTTCTGTGACTGTACACAGAAATAACATTAAACACTTCATAAACTCTTGTTCCAGAGTTTGGAGCAACACAATTATGGTTTTGTGACAAATGAAGCTGGATTATCAAACAAATCTGCTCAGTTTTTATATATTAACAAGATACCTCCAGGGGCTGGCTCTCTGCCCCACTGAGTCTGATCCAAAACCCCTAACATTGGAGCTTTCCTCAGAAACCTTATCTCAGAATTATGAGATAATAACTTATATAATAATATATATAAAACATTTTTAAGTGATTGCAATACGTTTCCATATTCTCGGCTTCCATATACAAACTAACTGAAACACAGAAATCTTGGACAGCTGGTAACATTTCATTAGTACTGGTTGGTTTTTGTGGCTCTGGGCATATAGTCTGTGCAATGCATTTAATGGGAACTTTAGCTGGGTTTGGAGGGTAAAGGCTCAACAACACATTTTCCGTCCATACATAGAGTAAATTCTATCAAAGTAAACAGAAGATAACAGCATTCACTCCCCTCTTAAAATCGTAAGAATATGACTGAAACAGGGCCGATAAAGATGTTGCATGCTCAGCAAAACCTTCCTCTGAATAAACAAAGCTTGAAGAAATGAAAAAAAAGTTTTGGTTCTCAGGTTTGGTTAATTATGGCCTTTTGTGCAACCTAAATCAGCCACACATGAAAAGCTCTGGCTGCTTTGGTTTGTGGTTTTGCTTCATGTAGCGGAAAGTTAACATTCAGAACATCATTGTATCAATGCTACTGACAGCGGGCCCTCTCGTAAATCCTGAACCTCACTTACGGAAAATTGTAGTGGAAATATTTCTGCTGTTGCTCATACTTTCTATTTTTCACAGATGTGTTTTTCTAGTAGACATAATTGAGGCACAGACGCCACTCTCACAGTAAAAAGCTCATTCTCTGATCATTGCGCTTGACAAAACAAGCTGTTAAAACTTTTACAGTCGTGTGTACGTAACTGTACTTCTGGCAGGGAAAGCAGGTCATGTAAGCAGAGGTTCGGTCAGGCTTCCAAGAAACTGTCAGACCACCAACTGAAAGTTTCTGCGCCGTCATCTCTGAATCACTGAGATATTTTCACCAAAACAAAAACCCCAAACCCCCACGGCTATTCTGGTTCTGAACTGCAACTCATTTGGTGAACATGCAAAGCTTTTTGTGACTATAGGGGGGTAAGAAATCTCTGGAAGAGTTCAGAGAGAAAGCTGGAGACAGAGAGCTAGATAACAGAGCTCCAACCGAAATGTTTTCCTTCTTCAGAGATTGATTGCAGCCTTTCCTGTCTGTGTATCCTCAGTGTCTTGGCTGCAAGCTGTGACTGGAAGCTCCGAGCAGAGCAGAGGCCAGGAGAGGTCAAGACAAATTGTATTCAAACTTACATGTTAAAAGTCATATGTATGATATTTAGATTGTGAGCGTGTGAGTCGCTTCGTGTGCAACTGTAAGCTTTGAGGAAAGCAGCGAAAGGTTTTTCTTGTTTAACTTTCCACCAAACCAGAGTTGGTGATCGTTGGAAAGACTAACAGAGACGGTTTACGTGAGTTTTATTCTGTTTCTGTCCACTTTGAATGAAGTTATGATGATATGCGAGGTAAAAGTACAGTTTTTGTTTCTGGAGTCTGGTGGAGAGTGATAGTGATATTACTGTTTCTAGTTAAACTAAAGGTCTCTGTAGGGATCCTTTCCATGAGACAGAGATGCTGGTGCGCCAGTGCAACCTCTAGTAGCAGTGAATCTATATAATCTTCAAACTCAATCACAGATCTGAACCGTACTTTGTGTCTGTTACCATGGCTAAGCGTGTTTGTAGAAGCTCCTTCTTACCTGCCTCAATTTCCTCAGGTGTTTTCTTCTTCTTTGGTTTTGTCTGTTCTTCCACCGCTTCAGCAGGCTCGTCCGACATCTCAACATCCCCTTCCTCCCCCCGTCTCCTGTGCCCCACCAGTCCCCGGGCTTCTCCCACCTGAGCCGGGCCTCTGGAGAGTTTGTCCTCCCTCATATCTTCTCGAGCCCAGACCAGAGCACAGCAAAGGGTCAAACCCACCCAGACGACCAGCACCTCAGGCCTCATTTCTCCAATGGAAAACACAACGCTGACGAAGATGAGACGAACTCCAAGAACTCCCCTGAACTCGACTTAGCTGTAAAAATAACTAATGACCAACATCTGACCTGCAGATGCACAGATTCAGCTGTCTTGAGTCACCAGACTTTGAGGTCCTTAAGAAGTCTCAGAAGACTTTAAAGGGTCTGGAGAGAACAAAAGGATGAGCTTGTGGAGGTCTGGAGAGCTTCCTCCTCTCTGATGGCGAGTCAGCATGGAGAGAGGGAGAAACAGTTGTGGGCTGGAGGTTTTAAAGCAGCCTCCTGGTCGTGCTGCAGCGGAGGAAATGCATCTGTCTGGAGTGGATTTTCTCCAGCAGCAACAGCCACAGCAGAGCAACACACCTCCCTGCCTCCTCCTCCTTCTCCTCCTCCTCCTCCTCCTCCCCTCTCCCACATACTCCTCAGTCACATCTCTCCCTCATGGCCCTTCACCCCCTTTTCCCCTCACCCATCTCTGAGCTGAGGGGAGGAGCATCTGCCACATGTGACATTCCTACAAGGAAAGAAAGAAAGAAAGAAAGAAAGAAAGACAGAAAGAAAGAAAGAAAGAAAGACTAAAAGAGTGCAGTTGATGTGGATGAGAACTCAGTGAGGACGAGTGAGGACATTACATGAAAAAAGACATAACTTGAAACAAGCCGAGGCTCCAAGTTTTTAAGTGAATATGAGGTTGAAAGCAATGGGGCCCAATAAAAGGGTTAATTGTGCAAAGTTTTAGTAGTTTAAAGTATACTGTGTGAGTTTTAAAAGAAGAAATAGCCCAATCTTCTTCTTATAAATGAAAAGCTGAACTCCAAAGCGATTTCTCAATTCAAAACATTCAGTGGTTTTGGTTTAGCTGCTGCAGGGTTACTTGGTCTGGTATGTTTAAAGCTGCATTAATGGATTTTTTGGGGCACAGCGGAAGAAGCCGTAAACACAACATTATCCGTATTTCCATCTTTCTTTCTTTCAGTTTCTATCAGAGTTTCACGGCCAGCATAGTTTCTCTGAAAGTGAGCTGTATTCAGTTGGTTGCAATCTGCAACGTCACCACTAGATGCCACTGAATCCTACACACTGGTTGTTTTATCAGTCCCTCCGGGATTCGCTGGCTTTTTTTGGGACCTTTTCTAAAACATTGCAATGGGTGTTTTTAATGTTTATGGGCAGTTTTTGTGCAATTAAAGTTCCAGTGAGAACAAATCATCAAACATGTCAGGTAATTGTGACGGCTCCGACTGGTCTGAGGGTCATTCTGGACTCTGGAGGACTTCCTCTGCAAGATAACATGTCCTGATTATCAGTGTTGATCCGCTTTACTAGAGCAGACTCTCCAAAATCTTCAGTCTGGATTTAGGCAAACTCCATTCAGATTTGCAGCCTTTAAAACATGCATGACAAGTTTAAACAATCTCATGTTAAAAAGACCTAGATGAGGATGTTACATAACACGTTTTAGGTTAGTGTTCGGTCACCGATGGGTCACACAGCATTACTCAGTCAGAAAAACTGTTACCAGATGTGAGGTTAGAAGCATTTATTCCTGGGTGAACAAACTGAGTCACGTTTTAAGTCAACAGAGGGACATTCTGTTCTGCTTGGTCATCTCGCTGTCAGCGGATGATCGACATTAATTAGACAGTAAGACAATCAAAAACAAAAAAGTGCTGTTACTCTGCACGCCATGCAGAATACAACAGGAGGTTAATGTGATAAAGGACTGCGTACAACCTGAGAATCTCTTCAGGACTATGACCTGTTGGCCGTGAACAGCCAAATCTAAACACAAAGTACAGCTGAGGCTGATGAATATGTAATTAGTATTGGACAGATTAAAAAAATTATACTTTTGGCCTGTTAGCATTGCCATTGTGAGCATGTTAGCATGCTGATACAGAACATACAGAATCACTGAACCACTAACATGGCAGGGTGAATTGGACCAAAAAAGTTGCCCTAAACACAACATAACCCTAATTATTTTGCCTTTCTTATTGTAGGACGTTTTCAGTGCTGTTTTCTTAGCATTAAGAAGCGATGTGTTTACTTGGAGCAGCAGTTATGTGGGTGTTTAGGAGGTCAGCAGCATTCCTGCATGCAGGGTTTTATAAATCAAAGCATCAAAGTTCATTTTAGGGAGTTACCTGTATGTCACAACTTTTTATTGTATACTCCTTGGAAAAAATACCAAACGTCCGGTGAGCTCAGTGGAGAGTACGACCACGCTCACCAGAGGTGGCAGTACTCGTGGACACAAACAGAAGCGTCCATTCCAGGCACTGACCCTAGAGTCAGTAACAACTTCGGTTCAAAGTCAGAAAGTGATCATCAAACCACCGATGACTGAATGTCCGTGAAGCAGACTGACAACAGCTGCGTCATCTGGGATTAAAACCTCTGAGACGCTGAGCTGTTAGTTTTATGATCTTAATTCCTTCAGAAAGCTTCAGAATGTCATCGACCGTATCGGCCCCGAACATTTAATCTGTTTCCATTACATGTTGGCTCATTTATCTGCTCACGCTCATAATTCTGGCCTTTCCTTTCTCAGACCTGTGTGTGTGTGTGTGTGTGTGTAACAATAGACTCCTCTCCTATTTTGTCCAGTGTTTTCTTTTGCCTCCATCTGTTTCCAATACCTCACTGATGGAGGTGGTTTCAGATCTGTTTCGCTCTAACCAGCCTGCCAGGAAAAAACACTCAGAGCAACAGCTGATGATAACGTGATTTTTCTCAAATAATGAATTGTGGATATTTGAAGATTTATTTATTTACAGAGGAAAGAAATCTCAGAATTTGTAGCCCCGGGAAAAATAGTCAATGCTAAATCAAACCCCCCCCCCCCCACCCCATCTTTGTTTTTCCCATAACAGTTTAGAGGAGTAGAACTTTTTATTGATTTATTCAAACTAAATACCTCACAGATTTATCTCATTCACTATAATGGACGGACAGTTTGGAGATTTCAGAACCCCCCTGCCATCTGAGGATAAGAGTATGTGCTAAATTACATACAGATGTGCTCAACAGTGTGTGTGTGTGTGTGTGTGTGTGTGTGTGTGTGTGTGTGTGTGTGTGTGTGTGTGTGTAAGGACACTTTGAGTTTTTCTTTTATGTGAGTCTTTAAATACTTCAGGTACAGAATGAGTTCAACTTGGCCAAGAAAGTGTTGGATGAAGTTTTTGTCCATTCCAGACCATCTGTTTATGTCACACACACGCACACACACACACACACACACACACACACCACACACACACTCACACACACACACACACACACACAGACACACACACACACACACACACACACACACACACACAAATCTCAATCTGAGACCAGCTAAACTGATCTGAAGCATTTAAAGAGGGTTTAAGGGTTGTTTTACTTCACAGTGCAATGCTTTCAACTGAAATCTGATCTGATTACTTATTAGATTTTAGGTGAAAACAAGCAACATGTGCTTTAGAAACGTTAATATAGACACATGTGGTCTCCTGTTTCTTTATGTAATACTTCTCTATTGTTTAGTCATGCTGACAGTGCAGCTCTGGCAATGACAGTCGGTCCACTTTGGTCCAGACTGAAAGAACTATTGGTTGCATTGTCATTAAATTTGAGTCACACATTCACGGTACAGAGTATGAATCCTGATGACTTTTGTGATCCTCAAACTTTTCCTCTAGCGCCACCAGCAGGTCAAACTTGTCCTGTGAAATATCTGAACTACATGGAAACGTTGACTTTAATTCAATTTACTTATGGCCCCTCTTTTGTACAGACAGTTGTGGTTCCCAGAGGATGACGCAGCCAGAGCTTGCTGCTTGGTAACGAGCCATTTAATTTATCATTTGAGAAAGAAGAGTTATGGTATTGAGGTTATTATTAATGTTTGTTTATTAACTGGCCGCTTGTCATTTTTGAAAAGAAGCAAGGTGTCCCTGCGTTCATTATCAGTATTATAGCAAAGGTCATCATTTTACATCATACTGTCACTGCCATTGGCACAATGTTATCTCACAGTGGGAATATATATAATATGTCTTTACATTATAACTCTTTTGCTGCTCTGTGAGGCTCAGAGAGACTTTCTGTTCAGGTCCAGGCTTAAGTCAATATATTTTAGGAAAGAAGGAACAAACAAGAACTTCAATAGAAATTGTTTATGAAAATAAGTTATAATTACAATTAAAATATCTGTAAACTCAGTCCTGTTGGCACTTTAACAGCTCTCTCCTTAATGATCCTAATAGTGCCATAGATTCTGCAGAACCGTGTCCTGGAGGAGCTGCTGGGTCCATTATGTGCTCACTCATCATGTATAATAATGATGAAACGGCCCCAGCGGCAGTGGCGCAAACAGCTGCAGCGGAGCGCGCTGCGGGCAGTACAGGCTGTAGGTCAGGGGTGAGCAGACCGCAGGATGGTGCGCGGAGAACCCGAGCTCCTCCTCCGCCTCCTTCCCCTGCAGCCGCTCCTTCTTCCACTTGGTGCGTCTGTTCTGGAACCAGATCTTGACCTGGGTCTCGGAGAGGCGCAGGGCCGAGGAGATGCTGTGCCGCTCCAGCACCGACAGGTAGTGGCACCTCTGGAAGCTGCGCTCCAGGATGTGCAGCTGCTCCAGGGTGAACGCGGTGCGGATGCGTCGGCTCTTTGCCTTCGACCTCTGCAGCTTCCCGGCACACCGAGCCTCCTCCTCCTCCTCCTCCTCCTCCTCCTCCTCCGGGCTGCAGCTCCCATCTGCCGGAGGATGCTGCCGCTCTCTGGGTTCATTTGTGGCTGCAGCAGCTCCTGAAACAGAAAACCACGAATACATGAATAAAAGAATAAAGCAGCTATATAAAGTTATCTCTCTCCAGGTTCGGATTCTTTCCTTTAGGCACTCACTAAGTTTGATCCTCACCTGTTGTTGCGTCCTCAGCACAGATTATTCTCCTTGTAAATTTAGCGGGATCCAGAATATCCTCCACAGAGAAGGGGGTCCTGTGGATGAGCGGCAGTTTGGCTGCGAGCGGCTGCATTTCAGCGGTGTGTGGACGGTCAGGGCGCAGGTAGCAGTGTCGGTGTCTGTGCTCCTCCTGCGGGGCTTTATATACACAGCCTGTGCACACGCCGCCAGAGCGCTTACACATTTACATTTCATTCAGAAAGTGAGGCAAAAGGAGCGATGCGTCCTGCAGGAACAATCGCAGCCTGTGTGCGGACGCGCAGACACGCTCCGGCCCCGTGGGACCCCCGAGTGGGCACTTCAAAATGGTAATGTCTCCTCTCAGCTGGGGGGGGCACTGAGTTGGTTATTTATTGCTGGGCATCTGGTTAAAATGTGCCCCCTTTCTTTGCCTCCGTGTTCCTCATTGTGGTCTGGCTTGTCATTATTTGCAAATGCTGGATTTTACGCCGGTAGGACACGTGAACGCCGGTTGTGATGCTAATTTATGGACTCATCAAAGGGAAAGTTTGCGCTTTTCTCCCTTATTGTGCGCAGGTTTCCTTAGTGCCACTTGTCCCTTTGAGTGCGACATCCCCACAAAGCACTTCGGTTTAATTAGAAGCCCACAAACAACAACTTTATGAGAGCTGCTGGACATCTGACCACTGCAGCCTGCATGCTCCTGCAGGTTAGTGTGGAGGAAACTACTGTAAGTCACATAATGAGAAACTTTATCAAAATGATTTAGTATCTCACAATAGTTATATAATAGGCCTATCTAAAAAAATAATAACTAATTATCCCCAAATAATGACTCAGAAGCCTATCTCAAAATAATTCAATATTATGTCGAAATTAAGACATAATATAAAAGTAATGAAAAAAACTCAAAAAAACATTTAGCATATTGGAATAAAGACATAATATCTTAAAGTAATGACTTAGTTGTTAAAATAATGAAAAACTTTCTTAAAATAATAAATTAGTATATTGAAATATTATATCTAATATCTCAAAATAATGTGAAAACTTCTTAAAATGATCACAGTATTTAAAATGAATAAGTATTATTATTTTAATGTTATTAAAATATTTGAATGTTTTTCATGAAATACTTACAAGATCTTTTTTCTTCTCTAACATTGGTAGAAATTAGCTTCCATAGACTTTGACCACTTTATATGCAGTTTGCTAGTTAAGTCCAGTGGTTCCCAACATAGGGATCCGGCCCCTCCAAAGAGTCACTAGATAAATCTGAGAGGCCATTAGATGATTAATGGATACATACATTTATATTTACATTTTAACCTTTTATATCTTTTAGTCTCAAAGTGTTTTTTAAATTAAGACACAATTTCTCTGTGAGGAGTCACAACTCAAGAATATGGATTATATGATGTAAAGTAAGTACAAAAAGTATAAAAAGTATAATAACAAGTACCCCAAATTGTACTTAAGTTTCCATCGCTGCCTCTTTACATGTGTTTATGTTTCATCTGTTTTTATCTGCCTTCATTAACTTCACAATTCAGGTAACAGTCCCATCTTTAAATCCACATTAACAGTTATAGTTTCCTAATACCCAGAGTGACCGTTCCTCACAGCGTAAAGGAGGGTCCATGAGGGCTCGGAGTCGAGTTGGGGGGGGTAAATGATCCTGTGGAGGTAACTCAGGAAGGTGGCAGCTGCCTGTGTGCTCCCAGCTACAGACACCTACAGAGCAACTGGTATTGAGAGCACCAGAGAGGCCGGCCCACCAGGACAATTAGCAGATGTCACCAGTAGGCTTGACCCTCTCTGACCCTGGGCTTTGTTCTGCAGGACAACGGGGGAATGGAATGGGGGTAAAAGGATGAGGTGATGAAGAAATGATGAAGACAGAAAATGTAAGCTGGTGTGAACAATAAGATTAAAGAAAAATACTACTGAGGAAGAGAAAATGTCTTTAAATGAGTCTAAACTGAACCTGACTGATGCACACAGAGCATGACTCTCCTTACTTTTCTGTAAGTTTACGGGTTTTTCCTGTTCATTTTACAAATTTTTTCTGTATTAAATTCATGTAAATAATAAAATGAAATAATAATAATATAGATGTTGTATACTGTATATAATCAAATGATCAAAAATAGCCTGTGAATTTACGTCTAATGTAAAATAATGTGAAAAATCTGCAATAATCATAAAATAACATCTTATTTAATAGATTAAACTGTTAAATTCAAGTGTTATTCTGTTAATACATTTCTAAAATTGTGTACAATTTGTGACAAAAAAGTAAAAAAAGTATTTGTTCTGTCATTATTCGTGGATTTGTTTGTTAACTGACAGATATTTTGTATAATTATGGAATTATTGAATTGAATGTTTTTTTTATCAGTATATAAGCATTGGTAAACTGTCAAAATACAGTTTTTATTAGTGAAAACAGCAATAATTAGTTTATTTACAATTTTCATCATGACTTATTGCTTTACATATTTTATACATATATACTGTAGGATAGTTGTGCACACAGAAATACCCAGTTTACATGGCTTTACAGCAACCAGTGGTGACAGAAGAACTTCCAACTTCTAACCCTTTTACTATTACTGATGCATTATCATTTTAATGTTGTAGTAGGTTGACATATAGACCATAATTTTAACTTCTTTTGGGTCTAATAACAGACAAAACAGTGACAAAAATAAAGAAAAAGAAAATCATTTATTGATCCTCAGAGGGGAAATTCCGGGGTTGCAGCAGTAAAAAGACAGAAATAAGTGCACATAAATGTAAATGAATGATAATATGTATCTAAGATGTATTTTAATCTTTTATTTTATTTCATTCCAGCACACACTGCTATGCATTATGTTTTTTTCCTCTTTTGGTGTGTTAATATTATTATTATTATTATTATTATTATTTAAACAATGATACTTACCAATATATAATATAGAGCATAATATAACGAAACAGTATAACATAGTCTGAGATATAGAATATAATACAAGGTAAAATGTATAACACAGTATAGTAGTAATATATAGTGTTGCACAGTGCTATAGAGGCAGAATATTCCATTAATCCCATCAAATGAAGGGAGATCTGAAAGCCAGTTAGAACCATTTACCAAGTTACATGAGACATTGATCACAGTGATAATTGATTAAAAACATCCTTAAATTGAGACAATGTCAAAATCTGCAGACTACAAATGAAGATAAGTTAAAATAGTGAAATAGGAGAGGCAGACTGCACAAGTTCAAGACTCACATCCAAACTGGAAAAATCTCCACAAACTTTAAAAGAAAACACAAAAATGTATTTATTTATTTTACTATCAACAAAATATGAATAAAAAACATGAATTCAGAAACATTCCTTCATAACCTCCTCCCACCGTCACAGATGTGTCTCCACTGCAGCAGGAAAGAGGAGGAGAAAACACCGCTGTTATCTTCCTCACAATGACTTAAAGGCATTTATTGCAGCACCCAGGGGTGCTCTCAGCATTCCCCTGCTCTTTTGTGAGACGTCTGCCGGCACACTTGTCTTTGTGCTCGACGTTTCTTTACTGGTGCTGGAACGGCCCCCACAAACTTTTAAATACTGTTTGACTTTCAGAACGTACGTGGGGTGGTCTCAGCTCCTCACAAAGCTTCTTATACGACTCCTCGCTCTGTAAACAGCGAATGGAAATGTTACAGAGTAAAGAAGACATTTGCACGTCCAAACAACCTGATCAGCTGCGGGACGTAAGACTGCTGGAGTGTAGCTACAGGGGACACTCGTAACGCTCAATAAAGGAAAACATTTACACTGCAATATACAGTTTGCTATATTATAGATTTCAATGTGTCAACTACTAAAATAACGTATTTAAAGGCTCTATATGTAACTTAAAGAAAACGCTTGTTATTAGTGACTCCGGTGGCCGTTAAGTGAACTGCAGTCAGCATCCTGTTGCGTCAGTTGGTGTGAAATAAATAAACTACAATAATATTTATTTATTTATTAAAATCAGAATACTAATAAAGTTTCTATCATGGCTAATGTTAGCTGTGGAAGCCAACTAACATATCCACTCAGAGAGTATTTCACTAGCGTTTACAATTAAAAATGTTTTTTTATTTTTTACTTCCTTAAAGATGTTGATATAGAACATTTTGAGTTAAATGAACTCATCTGGTTTTACAGTGTTGTGAATTGTTTTCCTCCTGTTGCTATAATTCAGAGTCTGAGATGGATTCTCCTTTCTGTTTGGACTCTTCTTCGTCTTCAGGTTTCAGCCATGAACCACATGGCTGCTGCCGCTCTTTCTGGCTGCTTCTGAAGCTGCGGAAATCCCGACCGCACATCAATCATCCGGTGAGGAAACGACGAGTGGACAAATCCACAGCGCCCGACGTCCACAAAGCAAACCATTACACATAAACATTATGATGTAATCCAACCAAAACACAGGCCTCATCTCCAGCTCATCTTAATTCAACTGGGGGGGAAAGAGGAAAATCCACAGTAAATATACCAAAATAAAAGCATTTTCCACAAATGTGTCTCGTTGTAAATTAGAATATATGTTCTTAACACTGCTGCACACATTATACTTTAACTTATAATAAATCCTGTTTGTTTTTAAGATTGGGGCGGTCAAAATTGTCTCTCTATGAGGGTAAAACACAAAGAAATGTTGATAGTTTCAGAACATTTATTAAGTTAAATATATTTAAAATAAGCACTCTTTTAATTTGTATTAATATAGTATAGTACAGTACAGTGTATATGTTCATAAAAAACATTTTACATCACATTACAAGTAGCCTAACCCCTTTATATACATACACACATATATATATATATATATATATATATATATATATATATGTATGTTTTTTGCCCATATTTGTGACTCAGATATGTTTGTTTAGAGGGTCACTTTATGTTTTT